>NW_007732311.1:16998-29845 GCF_000696425.1 Galeopterus variegatus | reverse complement strand
TTGACTTCTATTTTCTGGTTTATGGAGATTGGAATATTTTCCTAGGTAAGCCAGGCATCTACCTCAAACAAGGCTCTAGGAATATTTACTCAGGAAACCTATCGCAGACACTTTAAACTTTTCCCCAGATTCTATGTTCTGCCCTTCTGAATGTCTGGGCTGTGGGAATTAACATTGGGAGGGGAATAAAGGAAATTTTTCATAGAGAAAAGTAATTGATATTATGTCACCCATGTCTAAGGAGAGTAACGTGAATTTGGTCCCCACAGAGGCCACCTCTTCTTTCCTATTTCTCTATTTGTTTGTTCTTTTTCATAGAAGGTGCCTTTAGCTGCTTGTCATTTGATAAATGGTTGACATTTTATTTTACCTGCCTATCTATTTCCTTCTTTTAATTTTTTTTATTTTGACAATCTGCAAGATGTCAACATTTTTAAAAAGAGTGAAATAAAACATTAACAATTCTGTAAAATCTAATGATTTTGTGGAATGTCCATTTGTGTAGTGTACACACTGGCATGGAGACTCATTTATTTATTTTTATGGGAGAAGTACCAGTATAAATTTAAGAAACATAGTATGCTATGCATATATCTCTGCGAATAATATGCATCATGAAAGAAAACACACAACAAGTTAATGCATGGGGGTCCTTTAAAAATCTACTCTGGATGTAGTTTATTCTAAAGCCAGAGGAATGGATGAAGTAACCTTTTAATCTACTTTCTTGTTCTAAAATTATAAGACAGAAGAAAATATATTCTGATCACAGAAATGGCATTTTCTTGAGTAGAATATTTGCCAAAGGGAAGGAGGACAAGTTCCAATCCTGCTGCAGTAAAATTAACATGTTTTGCTCTAACTTTAAAATTCTAATGGATATTTTATTAAAATTATGATTTAATTATTCATTAGGTATAATACACTTAACATTTCAATAATTAACTGCTCTAGCAATAGGAGAGAAAATCAGATATGTTTATTTCCAACCATTAATGTATCTAATTGTTCTTGCCGTCATCTACATCTACTTCCTAATGTCCCAGTGACTAGAAAACATCAGAAATTATTTAAGAGCTGAGTGCCAAGAGAAAGATTTACTCTTTTTCTTTAAACACTCCCTTGAAGGGAGTGTTTCTCTTTTCCTGCCTCCTTCCCTCTCTCTTTCTCCTCACAGAGCACGTGTGGCTTTGGAAGATTCAAGATATTAAATAATATGGTAACACACAACACTAGTAATACAACACATGCACCTTCTCCTAACAGTTTTGATATACATAAGAACTAGAAAATTCATCCATACTCAGACACACAAATACAGTTTATCTCATCAACTAATGCTACCTCAACAACTAGAAAAATTTCTCTGAGCCAATAAAAGGTGATTTTTAATAATAAAGGAGTCTCTTGTGTATATCTGTAGCTCACCCAGCCTCCAAGTGGAGCTCTCCACAGTATATATGATTCAAAAGTTCAATCATTAATTCTGTTTAGGCTTAATGTGTCATAAAGCTGAGTAAAGCAGTGCCATTTTCCTCTCTGCTGGGGCACAAAAAGTGTATTAACTATTCCAGTTAGTGCTGTGGATGATTTATTAATTCAATTTTGGTAAGTGAGATGGTCAGATCATATAAGCCCGTGTTATAAACCGATGATCTCTGCAGATTTTCATTCCTTCTCTTATCGCTTCTCTTGCTTAATGACTGACAATGTACTCACTTCTGAGATCTCTCTCCATCCTTGCTTGCTCTCTCTTGCTCTCTCTTCTTTTCCAGCCCCCAAACATGCATTATTCCAAACTCAAATAATTCGGAATTGTCAATAATATTTTCTCATACTTGAGACAATGAAACTGACACAGAATATAATTTTGAAGCACCTAGAATTAAAGGAAGGAATTTTTCTGAGCACACACCTAAAAACTACCAAGCCAAGTGTGATGTGGTGAGAACATGAGTGTGGAATTTCAGTGAGGTGGATTCCAGAGCAGTATCTTCCACAGAGCACAAATGACCTTGGGTAAGTCACTTCCTGTGTCTTCATCTTAAAAGAGGGAGTGCTAAGTGATTTACAGGCTCCTTTCAGCTCTTTCTATAAGCCTGTATTGTAACATGAGTAAAACAGGATGAAATCATGATAGTCTAGGCTCGACTCAGTGGTACAGTTCTCCTCTGTGTGAGTTGACACAGATCTGAGGAAATTTCAATATTCAGTGCATTCCTCCTGAATGATACACCATGGGCCATCCAATGTTAGAATCTCGATACTAGGGCGGTACCAGAAGAGGGGTGTGTGTGTGTGTGTGTGTGTGTGTGTGTGTGTGTGTGTTTCCTTAGATTAAATTCCCGCATCACTAACATCCCAACAACAATTTTTAACCAGGGCTCTTTAAGGTTCTGAAAACATTTTTCATGCTGCCGGTGTTTTAGGTTTAGAAACCATTTTTATTACCTCTTTCTATAAGATCTTCAATCCCATCTGCAGTTCCTTTTTACATACAGAGGAGTTTGGTTTTATTCCTACTGGAACTGTGAGAATTAAAATACAGAGATTATTCTAATCATGTGATGGTGATTCATTTCCTAAGATATTCAACGAGTGATAAATATGGGTGAAATCAAGGGATAATTTTCAAGATCAGAGAGTTGTTTTTAATTTTGCATCACGCTAAAAACACACTCACCTGTTTCCTTACCAAATTATGCTCAATAGGAAATGTTTATTTCATGCTCCTGAATAAAATTTTTATAGGAAGTGTGTCCATTTATGTCTCAGACAAAAACCTCAGGTGTAAAGCAGTCAAAGGCAAGAACAGGAGTGATGCAAGAGAAAGGGCAGAAACGAACCTGAATTTATCAAAGTAGAAAAATAGCATGAATTGTTTAATATTGAAAAATGCCATCTTTTATTTTTAGTAAAAGCTGTACTATGCTGCTTTATATGCAAGAAATATTTCAGTTGTACAGTTATGTTCCACCACGTCTATTAACACTTTTCTGCCTGGGGCAGTCTTTATCTGTATCGTTCTCAGAACTACTCACATGTTACATTTTATCCCAAATATTGCAAATGCTATAAGATGATCAGTTTCCATATGACTAGGGCTTCCTTCAGTTAGGACATGGGGGCCACATTAGAATTTAGTTTCTTAAGTTCAATATTTAGGAAATATTCAGTGTGACTGTGTCCTTATAATAGGGGGAATTTGGACACAGAGACAGCATCATGCACTGAGAACACCACAGAAAGACAAACACAGATACGGGGGGAGGTATCTGCCAGCCAAAGATTGCCAAAGATTGCCAGCAAAACACAAAAAGCGGGCAGAGCATGGAACAGACTCTCCCTCACAGCCTGCAGGAGGAACCTGCCAACACCTTGGTGCTGGGCTTGTAGCCTCGTGAACTCTAAGATAGTAAATTACTCTTGTTTCATCCACCTAGTTTGTGTTCCTTTGTTATGGCAGCCCGAGCAAACTAATACACTGCCTGTATTTATTGCTTATGTGTCGGTTTGTTTGTTTTTTATTCAAACACAAGAATGCTTCAAATGCTCGAAATGAGGCACGTCACTGGGAGACTGACTCACCTGCTGGCAGATCTTCGGCTGGAGCAGAGGGAGGCTCACTTTGTGGTCCACATCTTGCGCCGCTGTCCTCGTTGCTCTGGGTCCAGCCTATTAATTCATAGCAATAGCATTGTGTCCATGGTAATTAACAACACAGTGTGAATCACTGCCCGTTAAGGAATAAAAGGATATCCCTCCCAGCCCATTTATCATTCCCTCTTCCTTCCCTCCTCCCACTCCCTTTCCTCCCGTTTGCATTTGATCCTTCAGATTTCTTCCTGCATCAACAAGATTTTGGCAATTTGCTTCAGGAAAAATCAGCCCCAATGTCTCCTAGGAAGCTGGTCAGTTTCTCAGACTTGCTGCGGTGCCTTCTAAGGCCTCACATGTAGAATACGAAATGGGGTTAGCAGAGGGGGTAGAAGGAGGCAGTTAATCTGATTCCAATTCTTTAAGTCTTTTGAAATATGGAAGATGTGCTTCCTGATTCCCTTGAATCCTCCTCCAAACTTTTTTCTGCTTCATAGAGTGTAAGGTAACAAGCCCCAGATCACCTGTATTCTGTTCTCTGTCACTTGCTCAGAGGCCTTAATAATACCATTGCAGACACTTCTCTACACCCGCCAGAAAATAGATAATTAGATGCATGCTTCTATCATTAGTCTCTATTTACACACGGTTGTGAATAGTGAAATAATATCTCCAAATACCTCTCTCACAATAAAGAAAAACTGGATAAGAATTGATTCGTATCTACTGCAATGTGGGTAAATTGCTATGTTTTTCTACTTGCTTTTCAGCCTCAGACAGGAGGAGTCGAGGGAAAAATAAATTAAAAGTTTGAAAATGTGAAGATGTTCCCCTATGTCTTTGTTTCCAGGACATTTTCACAGTGATAGCCACCGTGGACAGCTTTCAATGGGCTTTCAGAGCCTCCTTCACAATCTGTCCTCTGCCTCCAAAAGAAAGAAAAATCTCACAAACCAATAATACATTTTGGTTCTTATCTACATCGACTGGGTCAGCAAAATTGAACTGTAAATTTCCCTAGAACTGCTTCTAGAAAGATTTCCAGTATTTGTGAATGGGCCAGAAATCAGTGAAAATGTCCTCTCTCTTGCCATATTTTGGCATTTGGGCACAAGAAAGAGAAAAAGGCACAGATTTATATGGAGCTTTTACCACCACTTTTCATCCAGCTGCACTTGGCTCAGTATCTGATTACTTGGGGCCCCTGGGACTTTTTCTTAACATTTGTGAACCACCAGTGAGCCGAGAGTGCAGGGCTTCACGTGCCAGAGTTCTCATGACAACAATGGGCAACAGAAGTCACCTTTGCCTCCTGAGAAGAGGTGGACAGGAGGGTTAGCATGCATCCTCGAAGATTTTTCACCCTCTAGGAATCCTTCTGGAGTTAGTTTTGTGAACAGAATAAGTGGTAAGGGTGAAGTCGCTCATTAGTATTTACTCTCCAAGAAACAGACAGTGATGGGGTAGAAGGAAGGATGTTTTTATAACATATCTTTGGGCACCCCACCCCCACTACCTAGTGCATGTGGGTAAATATTTTTTTGTGTGCTTCAGTCTATATACACATTTTGATCTCCAAATCCCAGCACCTTTCTGATGGCCCACCTCCATGCTGTCTCTGGAGAAAGAAATTAGGCTCCAACATAGAGAATGATGGGCTGTGTATTAGCCCATTTTTGCTGCTTACAACAAAATACATAGAACTGGGTAATTTATAAAGAAAATGAAATTTACTGCTTACAGTTTCTGAGGCTGGGAAGTCCAAAGTTCATCTGGTGGTGGCGACAGTGACCCAGGGGTCTCACATTGCAAGATGGTGGAAGCAGAGAGAGCAGAGAGAGAGACAGACTCTCCTCTTCTTTTAAAGCCCCCAGAACCACGCCCCTGACCACCATTTCTAATCCATTCACTACTGCACGGTCCTACAATCCAATCACCTCTTCAAGGCTCCACCTTTCAATTACCATAATAGGATTTACCACCCGCATAACAGTCACAGTTGGGGCCAAGTATCTAATACATAAAACTTGAGGACACAATTCAAGCTTCAGGGAGTTTTGGGGGGACATAGTTCAATCCACTACAGGCTGTACAGGCAGCCCTCCAGGAAGTGACATGGCTGCCCAATTTTCAGTGTCTGGTTGACCCCACAGGTTGGTGGAAGATTGGAGAAAGAATTTTGGCTCATCTATGTCCAATGGATTTTTTCTATTGAATCTAATGAATAGATTCACTGCTTTCCTGACAGTTAGAGGTTGCTGAGCACAGAAACAGAAAATTTTGAGGAAATCTCTTCATGAAGTGGGACCCACACGTGGGTCAGTATTTGGGCCTTACCTGCCCACTACAGGGGTGCTGCTTTGGGCTAACATACTAATGACATGTGATTCAAATATGCTATGCCCCAAAGAGAATTTTACAAATAGTGTTCAAGTGACATTTACATCACGTAACAGCTTCATATAACAGTGAAAAAAATGGGAAATCACTTTTATTTTATTAAAACACATTATCCATGTGTCATTCAAATATTCAAATGCCCTTGCCTTTGTACACATGTATATACTATTCTATTGTTAAACAACTACCCGCATAAATGACTGTATATGATTAGACCATTTGCAATGTGTTTCACAAAGTAGCAATGAAAGGTTGGAATCATATCAAATACATGAACAACCTGTTGATGTGTGAAGTGTTGTAAGAAAACGGGCTACTTTTACAGAAGTTCAAAACCGATGCAATGATTATATGTGGTGCTACAACTTTGAATTGTTGCATAATATTATGTGTAAACTTTGGTCTTCATATAAACTTCTTGTTCATTCTTAAGGAGAAAGAGCAAGTATAAAGAACTTGCATTTTCAGATCTAACTGCGGCCAACTAATATAAAGCAATTTGAAAGGCTGGAACACATATGACAGACATATTTTAAAATATGTATTTGAGGAATAAGGATAAATAAAGATGACACTGAAAACTAGACTGCAAGTGTAAGTCTGGTAATTCCTCTGGGGCTGTAGGTAAGGGCAGTAGCAGACTCAGGGACAAAGGGACTTGGGCTCAGTGGTCAACAGTGTCCAGAGAAAAGGTCTTTAGAATGCACAAGGCAAAGTGAGAACCAAAACTCTCTTCCCTCCAAAGCCAAGACTGAAGGGCTATATTCTCAATGGAAAGGTGAACTGTATGTGTTCTTCAACAAAAGCAAATATATTAGGCAGCACAGAAATTTATGAATAAGATTGCCTGTCTTCACCTGCACTCTGGGTGCAAAAACAGCAATGACAATCTCCCCAAGCACCTACAACCAGAAGTCTGCCCTCACGTGAGTGCAGGGTTTCAGTGATCCTCATCGCTTCTGCCAAACCCTTATCTCCCTCTCCATCCTAAAAGCCTCCCCACATTGAATCTCAAATCATTAGACTATACCTCTTGCACTCATTTCTCCTTCAAATCATACACATACCCCTGGATTTTTTTTCATGATTCCTCAAAGGATTTTGTTACTGGCTCATTTTTGCTCTTTCCAACACACTTAGCCTTAACCCGATCCTAATTATTAATGGTTTCAACTAGAACATAGATGGTCTTTCCAATGGAATGCCAGTGCAGCAGTATAATTTCTTGACTTTCTGTTCTTCAATAAGTTTTTCCTTCCACCCTACCTCAGTCACACACTTCCATGTTTTTACCATATGTCTTTTCAATGGTGAATGAATAAATGAATAAGTATTTCAGAATTTGAAAAGTAACTTAGCTCATAGATATANGACTGAAGGGCTATATTCTCAATGGAAAGGTGAACTGTATGTGTTCTTCAACAAAAGCAAACATATTCGGCAGCACAGAAAATTATGAATAAGATTGCCTGTCTTCACCTGCACTCTGGGTGCAAAAACAGCGATGACAATCTCCCCAAGCACCTACAACCAGAGGTCTGCCCTCACGTGAGTGCAGGGTTTCAGTGATCCTCGTCGCTTCTGCCAAACCCTTGTCTCCCTCTCCATCCTAAAAGCCTCCCCACATTGAATCTCAAATCATTAGACTAACTCTTCCACTCGTTTCTCCTTCAAGTCATATACATACCCTTAGATCTTTTTCATGATTCCTTAAAGAATTTTGTTACTGGCTCGTTTTTGCTCTTTCCAACACACTCAGCCTTAACCCAATCCTAATTATTAATGGTTTCAACTAGAACATAGATGGTCTTTCCAATGGAATGCCAGTGCNGGTGAATGAATAAATGAATAAGTATTTCAGAATTTGAAAAGTAACTTAGCTCATAGATATAACAACTCAATATTATTTAAATTAATCTATAAATTCAATACAATTCAGAACAAATTCCCAATAAAATTTTTCATGAAATTTGACCAGCTATGAGCTAAGTCATCATGACATAATCTTGACATATTCCTGGCAATTTTGAGAAAGAATAAGCCAGAAGAACACGTCTAATCAAATATCAAATTATTATAAAACTATAATAATTAAGATACTATAGAATTAGCACAGGGATATATAAATAGGTTAATGGAGAGGAATAGAGACCAACCCATGCACATAAGAAAGCTTGACAACATGAAAGGGGTGGCAGCACAGATCAGTGAAGAAAGGACAGGCAATTCAACCACATATGCTAGACATTCGGTCATCCATATGAAAAAAATGGATTGTTTCACCATACCATAAATAATGATATGTAAAATGGAACTCTAACTGTAAAATGCAAAAATTTCCCCTAAAATATTGAATCATCTCTTCACGTGCTCAGGCTAGGAAAGGAGACTTCCCCATTTCCCTTTCCTCCAAAATCCTCCATCTGTGACCAGAAATGGGTTGTCTTTTCCCTCCACTGTTCTCATCAAGGAAACTTTCTAGTTTCATGGCTCCAGACTCCTCTGCCTTCTCCGCTCATTCCTTTCATACCAAAAAAATAAAATAAAATAAGTTTATTTATATACTTTCTCATATTTTATTTTGCATTTGCAAAATACTCATATTCTATTTTCCATCTACACATCCATTAAACAGATTGAATGACCAAGAATTTGCCTTAACTTTTTGACTCTCTAAGTAACAAAAAGCTGAAAAGAGAAATTTCCCATCTGAAATTTGAAATTAAAGAAAAGAAATTATCTGATCAAAAAAAGAAAAAGAAAAAGAAAACCAAAAACCCAGAAAATCTAAAACTTAAAAAAAAAAAAAAGAAAAAACCTCTTAAGAATAAGGCAAAAGAAACTGTTCATAAGCACTTTACTCTAGTAGTTGATAAAGTTGTGTCCCATGGGAACAGAAGTTAAAAATTCTGGAGCCAGTGTACATGCAATGGAATTTAACAATTAAGTCAACTGATGGTGGATCATGGGGCCAGATTTCTCAGAGCAAGGGGATGAGGCTAGCACCTGGAATTTTGTTTTTCACATTGTTCTCCAATAAAAGGAACCAGTTCTCCTTGGAGAAATGGGTGATTTTAAGACTTTAGCATAAAATTTATGAGATGAGCATAGATCATCTTCTAATACCAGAAAGTAAGAAAGTGCTAAAAAATACACACAAGAGCCAAAAATGAAGCAAACAAGAAATGACAGCAGTATGTCAAAGGGACACAAAAGTCAACTGAAAAATTTCCAGATGTCCAAAGGTAAAAAAATTTAAGTAACAAAATAAAGTAATATTGTATCATAACCCAAGGGATAAAATAAATATGTGAGTTCATGCGGATATAACTTATTGAATAAATTAATAAGTGAAGGATAATAGACAAATCTGTCATGCAGAAGAATTTCAAATAATTTATGCACATATTCTACTCTCATGGAAATAAAGCATGACTTCTCACTTCTTAAGCATGGGCTGCCCGTAGTGACTTCTTTTCAGATAATACAGTAAGGAAATGGGTGGAAAACAATTTTACAGTGGAGAAACCTGACAAACACTTTGTCAGGTGATCACGGTTACATCAACAGTGATACCTTGTGTTCCTTGTGTGCACACTTATAGAATGCAATCAGAATGGCACTTTACCTCTGTGGCCTTCCTTCCCAAAACATGGAACCTAATCAGTCTAATCAGAAAAGAAAAAAGAAAAAAAAAAAAAAAAAAAAACCCAAAATTCCAGTTGAGGGTCATTCAACAAAATACATGACCACTACTCTCTACATAATTGTCAAGGTTATTAAAAACAAGGAGAGTATGAGAAATTGTCATAGCCAAGAGGCCCCTAAGACAGCAGAATGTAATGGGGTATTGTGGATGAGATCCTGGAAGAGAAAAAGGACAGAAGGTAAACACTAAAGAATAAAGAATGGAATTTAATCAATAATAATGTGTCAACATTGATTGGTTCATTAATTGTGACAAATGTTCCATATTAATGTAAGATGTTAACAGTAGGGGAAACTGGTGAGGTATGGGGGAACTTTATGCTACTTCACAATTCTTCAGTAAATTTGAAACTATCCTAAAATACAAAGTTTATTTTAAAAACAACAAACAAAAGGGACCCATAGTCATTGTGGAACATCTTGGGCTCTTTGACAAAGACCTGGAGAGAGATACAGCTCAAATGTCAGCTTCTTAGTGAGAATTTCCCTGACGATTTTATCTAATACAGTCTCCACAGTTACTCGTTGCCATAGTACCTCAATTTATTCTCTTCTCAGAACCTAGCACTACCTAAAAACCTTGTTTGTTTATTTTTCTCATACATCCTGTCTCCTGAAGCAGAATATAAGCTCTATAAAACCAGGCACCTTGTCTGATTAAACTTTAATCCTGTACATTTTGAACAGTGTCTGGCATTAAGTAGATACTCATTAGATATCGGTTGGATCAATAAACTTTCAGATCATTCGGAATCATGAAATCACATTCCCACACAAGATGAAACCAAACCATTTAGCATTTCCCTTAGGAGAGCTACCCTCCAGCGAGCACTTTCCCTCCCAGGAGTACTGACTCCCCGCCACATGTTCACGGTCATGGAGCTTCAAACCTGGGTATGTCCTGAAAGATCGTGCAGTTTAAAGTTCACATTTTAAAAATGGGATGTGTAAATAATAAATTGTGGACTTTAATGTCTTTGACTAACTTTAGATGAAGAAATAAAATTAAATTCATAGTGAGATCTATGGAATTCAAACTGTATTCCAAACCATGAATTAAAGGGGAAAGAAGAGCAAATGTTGATTTGTCATTTACATTTCAGTGCCCACATCAGTACCATATAAAAGAATAATGCAGAACAAGTCTTACACGACTGAACTACACTCTCTCAGCTCACTTTTGAGATTCTTTCCCTATACTTCCTTACGGTGAGAAGAAAAATTTATAAATAAAATAATTTCATCACTTAGATTTCTGAATTATTTTGTTATTGGAAATTGTGTTTTTGCACTTAAAGTAAAAAATATGTTTTATAAGAATTAAGTTTTCTTATTTAAGCTGTGAAATGATTTCCCTAGTCTTGGATTAATTTATTTTCTTCTATACATATCATGTAGATTATCTTGCTAGCCAGAACCAATTGGCAAACAGACAAACAAACAAAAAAATGCAGACCACTGGGTCTGATTCTCTGCTTGTAGATTTGCAAGCTATGACGGATTCATATGCAGACACAACATAAGAGTCTTGTTCTTTTCACAAGTAAAAAAATAGTAATATCTTCAAAATTTTTGAGGGCTATGAACTAGTCACTGTTCTAAGCACTTTACTGGTGTTATTTAATATAATTTTCACAGAGCTCAATGGAGCAGGTTCCATAATATGTCCTACTTAATAGGTAAATAAATTAAGGAACAGAAAGTATAAGTAACTTGTTTCCAGTTACACATCTAGTGAGTGGTAGAATAAGACTCAGAACCCGACACCTTGATTCTAGAGAATAAGTGCATAACCAGTATTTAAATAACTTCTTTGGGCTTAATCCTACTGTAATGATGAGAAATCTACATGGGACAAAAATAAGGAGTCTTGTTAAGTTAAATTTATGACCTTCCTTGCTTTCCCCTCCACTAGTAAGCATGTGTCCCTTGTCAATGCAACTCTGAATAAACTTGATAAAATCAACTTGATGAAAAAAGATAGTAGTGAGTATTACAATCATAGAAGGGAGTAGGTAATTTCCTACTGACAAGGTTCTGATGATCAATCAACACACTTGAAAATAGATATTTTCTTTTTCCAGTTCATTTTATGAGGTATTGCCAAATTGATTGTCTTATGGCACAAACCAATCATATCATTGCCCTATTCAAATAGTACAGCCTCCTCAATTTGTTGAATGGCTATTGAACAGAGTGCAGGCTTCTTTGCTTAGGATTCAAGGTCTCCATATACCCAAATCTACCTTACCACTAACCACTTACTTGTAAATTATGCTATAGGTAAGCCAAATTGGTTGTCACTCTCCAAACATGCTATATACATAATACTAGTACACTAGTTTCATTTATTTGATCATATAATATCTATTTTTATTGCTGTTTCAATTTAAAATTCAGATAAAATGTTTTGAGAAGTAGATCCCTTAGCAGATCTTTTTTTTTTCTTTCATCTCACAAGTAATTCATGTTTGAACTAGAAAAATTAGAAAAATATGAACCAAAAGTACAAACAAGAAAGGCATTATCACACAAAGAGAACTGCTGGACACATTCTGTTGTATATTCTTACATGATATGTATATTATGTGTGTGCTATACACAAAAATCAGAATCATACAACCAATATGGTTTTGTAAACTATCTCACATAACACATGAACATCTTCTCACTCTGATAAATACAGATTGACACTGTAATTTTAATAGCTAAATATTTACTTACCCAGTCCTTTTTATCAAAAATTCAGAAGGCTCCCAGTTTTTGACTATTATAAACAACAATACTATGAACACCTTTGTTCATATATCTTTATATATTTGCCCAAATATCTCCTTAAGAAAAGTAACTTGATGCAAACTTGTTGACTGGACACGTATTAGGGCTTCAACAATATCTGAAACATTGCGAAAGCTCTCTGGAAAGACCACACTAATTCAACACTCACATACAGGCGTACAGGTATGAAACTGCCCATTTGCTCTGTCCTAAGACTGGATCTTAATGGTAAGTTTAGTATTTTCTCATTGAAAGATGAAAATAATACCTTCTAGCTATTTTAATTTCAACACGGTGGTTTCGCCAAGTTAATATTATGAGTGCCTCTAATTATGAGGCACAAGACCCGAATAATATTCTTCAG
>NW_007732311.1:669-15413 GCF_000696425.1 Galeopterus variegatus | reverse complement strand
AGACTTTGTTTCTTTTCCTTCTGCTTCAAGGCATCTCTGGACCAAGTTTACCCATAAACTTCCCAAAACTCTAAAAAAGAAAAGCAATAGTGGAAATGCTCTGTTCAGGGTAGAAGTAGGCACCAACACATCTTACCAATGTCCATTACGTTAACAACAACAACAACAACAACAACAATTGTTGAAACAAGCAAAGAATTGGAAATTGAAGTGCAAACAGGATTAAATCAATGAGATATGAAGCCAGATCTAATTTCTACTTCCTAGCTATGTGATTTTGTAAAAGTTACTCATTTTTACAATGCAATTTCCTCATTTGTAAAAAGAAATGACAACGGATGGATAAAGATTAAATAAGAAGCTAGATGGGGGAAGAACACCTGAATAATGTTTTACAGTCTGTATTCCCTTGCCGTGGATTACCTTTGACTGCTGACGGTTGATTCTGTTTTTCTCTTTACAGTGGTTACCTCTTAGCCACAGGGGGATAAGTTCCAGGATTCCCAGGCAATGCCTGAAACCACAGATGGTACCAAACCCTATATACACTATGTTTTTTCCCATACATACATGCTTATGATAAAGTTTAATTTATAAAATAAGCACAGTAAAAGATTAACAACCATAACTATCAATAAAATAGAGCAATTATAAAAATATGCTAACATCATTACTCTTGCACTTTGGGGCCATTAGGCAGTAAAATCAGTGTCACTTTAACAGAAGCACTGCAATACCATGACAATTGATCTGATAACCAAGAATGCTACTACGTGACTAACAGGCAGGTAGCCTTTACAGGGTGGAAACTATGCACAAAGGGATGGGTCATGTCCGGGCGGGATGGACCAGGGTGACACGAGATTTTATCATGCTACTCTGAATAATGTACAATTTAAAACATATAAATTGTTTATTTATGGAATTTTTCATTTAATGCTTTCTAACTGCAGTTAACCACAGGTAACCAAAACCGCAGAAAGAGAAACTGCGGATAAGGGAGGACTACTGTAATGTTATTTTCCCATGGGTAATACATTTACTTGGCATAAAATGCAAAAGGTACGAAAGGAGGCATACATAGTGACAATTATCTCTCCTGATCCTGAACTCCAAACATCCAGCTTCCCTCCTCTGGGTCAACAGATTTAATCTCTTTATCGTATACTGTTCCAGAGGTATTTCATGCATATATAAAGAATTAACTCTGAATAGACATGGGTATACATACATTCACTCTTTTTATCCCGTATTATACGAATAGTAGGGTATTACCGCTTTGCACCTGGATTTTTTCACAATTAATATGGATGTCTTTCTATATCAGGCCATGAAAAGTGTTTCTTGTTCCTTTATATCACCGCACAGTACTCCAATGTGAGACATTCCATAACTTAATAACTTCCCAATGATGGATATTTAGGTTGTTTCCAATATTTTACCACTTCTAAAAGAAATGGTGCCTTGTATAAACATATACATATATTTATTTTAATTAATATAATAATTAATTTTACCTATGCAAAGTATTTCTTTAAGATAAATTCTTAGAGGCAGAATTGCTGCTAATTCAAAGGCCTTTTTGTTATTTTGCACTTACTATTTTGATAGCTATTTTCAAATTGCCCCCCCAAGATAACAATTTACATTCTTATCCAAAAATCTGAAAGTGCCTGTACCCCCAGCTCCTTGCCATTAGTGATCTGTATGCCAAGCCAGTATGTGAAACTGGTATCTCAGTATAGTCTCCGTTTGTATTTCTCATATTATGAGTGAGTTTGAGCTTCTTTTTATGTTTGTGCCACTTATATTTCTTTTCTGTGAGCTGTCTTTATATTTCTTTTGCTCATTTTTTACTGTTGAGTTATTGGAGTGTTTTTATTAGAAAATCAATATTAGAAATATTAGTCCTTATAAGAATGTTTTCTTCATTTGTCATCTGGTCTTTGGCTTTAGTTTGTTATGGGTTTTGCATGTAGATGGTGTTGATCATGATGGTAATGATGATACAGTTATCTTTAATAACCTTTTTTCTTATGGGTTGGTGCCATATTTTTCATATATAAATTTTCACATGTACAATTATACACATATAACTTTTACATATATAAATTTCTACACATATAATATAAATATGTATGTATTTCAAGTATATGAAATATCCATATATATTTACATATATATATAATTATTTCCTACTACCTTCTAAAAATTTGATTTCATTTTTTACATTAAATCCATGATTCGTCTGTAACTTTTTGATGTAAGTTGTGAGGTTGGGATCTCATTTCATCCTATTTTATTTTTCCAAACAGCTACTCTGCTATCCTGGTACCATC
The DNA here is from genome assembly GCF_000696425.1 of Galeopterus variegatus. Classification (NCBI taxonomy): domain Eukaryota; kingdom Metazoa; phylum Chordata; class Mammalia; order Dermoptera; family Cynocephalidae; genus Galeopterus; species Galeopterus variegatus. Next base: position 13,074 of record NW_007732311.1, on the reverse strand, counting down.
AACTGAATGCTGGTTGATTCTAAGGGTCATTTCCCATTCAATACCAACACACGTAGTTTGGATCTGGAACTGTATATGAAATGGATGAAAAACATGCAAAGATGCAACTGGCTGAGTTTCCTGAGCCCCAACAGCTAGACTGGTTTTATCTCTGACTTGGTTGGTTTTATCAAGTAGTTTTGTCTCTCTACAGCCAATGCCACCCTCTTTATATATATATATATATCTTTCTAAAACACACATATGGTCATTTTCCTGCTTAAAATCTGTCAAGAGTTCCACAACACACATAGGATAAAGTCTAGATTTTTAATATGGTAGTCTCCTTTGTGTACAAATGTTCTAGCCACCTGTTGCATTTTTTACTTTAAGTTTTAGTGAACCTAATTATATACATCTCTCCAAGAAGAATATATACTCCATGAGGGGAAGGACCAAAGCCTTGCACAGCATGTTTGAATAAATAGTAGGTAAGCATTAAGAGATTCTTTATCAAAGTAAAGTTAGTTCTCTTGTAAACAACTCATCTAATGTCTTTCAGTGCAACACTTTTGACAAACATCTCTAATCATCGTGTTCCATACCTGTGGACAGCACTTGGGTAGTCATGCCTGCCTCGTACCCATCATATGAGGAAGAATATTGGCTAAAATATTTATTTATGGCCTTGCAGTGTTCAAGTAACCACTAGAGTTTCCAGAATCATATACAATGATTAAAAAGGAAAGACAAGCCCCTTAGATTTAAACTTTTAACATCTCATACTTACAGGGAGAGTAGTGATATTTCCTGTCTGCTAGTGCTGTATGCCACCAACAAAAAGAATCACATTTCAGATAAGACAGATACACAAATACCCTCAAATAGACATTATCAGTAGCCTAACAGTTTGCTGAATAACTATGGAAATGCAGCAACTACAAATCAGATGTTCTGAACTTGAAATCTGCATGCAGCTTTTTGGATTTCTGCTTCAGGCAGTATCAGAAGGGTGGTACTTCATATTTTGTCCACAGATCATGCAGATATTATTCCTTCTTTAGATGGAGAGATGGGGAATGCTGAGGCATTTCTTCTCTCTTCTTGATCTGTGAGCAGTTTTAACTGAATGACAGGACACCACAGAAGCCCATAGCTTTAGGACAGATGGCCACACAGGCCCTGCCATCATGCCTGACAGCCCACGTTACTGCCAAGGAACATCGGCTGCAGGGGAAGTTCACGAGCTGCTATTCCAGGCGCTGCTGCTCAAAAGACTGTGACCTCTTTGGTCTATGTGTGGGATTCCATTCTAGTTACAGCTGCCAGTTAGTGAATAACTCCACAAATCATCAAATTCACTTGATGTCCACTTCCCCCTAGTAAGACAGAAAATGCTCCAATGATTGAACTAATGTGCTGTGTTTATTTCAGTCGCCACCTGGCATCAGACTCAACTGACATATACAGGAAACCCCCAGGCAGAGGGTTCCACGCAGGCTTGATTCTGGCCATAACAAAAACATTAAGCCAAATCGTGGGCTTTCCAGAGGAAAACGGGTACATGGAAGAGAATATGCACAAAGCTGTGTGCCATCTTCTTCATAACTATGGCAGAGTCTTTACTTACAAAACAATACTAAACCACAAAGTTTAAATCTTCAGGTTTTAGACTTCAACTCTTCTTTTTTATTAGATTACATTACTCCCTTAATCAAAACTCTCCAATAATTTCCCACTGCAATTAGAAGAAAATGTAAAATCCCCATCACGATTGTATTTTCCTAAATGGTCTGACCCCTTTTGAACTCTTCTACCCCATTTTCTGTCCTCCAGCAACACTAGTTTTTTTTTTTTTTCTTTTGCTCAAATATTCTAAGAGCACTTACTGCTCCCTCTGCTTCTAGCACCTGCTCTTTGTCCTTCTTGTAACTTTTTCTCACATTTCAGGACTCAGCTCAAATTTGATTTGAGCTTTCTTTGATTACCCTGTCCAGAGAAGTCCTCTTCCTCCTCTCCACAGCTGCTAGAGAGCTCTCTTTTTCCATATTTAATGTCCTTAAAGGCACTCCTGTCTCTCTCTCTCTCTCTTTCTCTCTCTCTCTCCCTCCCCCTCTCTCTCTGTCTCTCTCTCTCTCACAGATGCTGGTGTTTGCAGCTCGAGCAGCCCCTGCGTTGCTGAGAAGAGAAGCACACTTCTCTTTCCACCTTCTTCAGCACTCCCTTTGGAAAGCTCATAACCAAGAAAGGTTTCTGAGAGATAAAATGCAATATTGAAATTATAAAACTTATTTTTAAAATATTCAAGCATGCCAGTAGGTCATTGCTCGAAAAAATAGTATATAAAAACAACGCCTAGTTTCAAAAATGCAGAAATATTTGTATTCCAGGAATGTTTATACTATGTTCCCATTGCAAAGCATTTCAAACCATAACCACTATTTTTAGTTCTAAGGGTGAAAATAGAGTTCTGTTCTCCCTAATAATGTTTTTGGTGTCCATGATTTCCACAGTAGATTTGCTTTTTCAAATTAAATATAACAGGTCAGTGAGCCTTTAATGTAGCCCTACAGAGGCCATAAAGAAAATAGAAATGGACATTTTATTAATGGCTGAAAATTAGTTTACTCTGTCTGCTTGAGAAAACTCCTCTCTCCCTTCAAACCCTCAAACCTATATTCATATCCGGGTGATAAACCACAGACAGGTCACTGAAAACATCAAAAAGCATCACACCAAAAAGCAGTGCACCAAAGAAGGGGGCATGATGTTCTCAGTGGGTCCCAGATGATTCCTCTCCAGGATGGCGCTGGTTAATTTTATACAGAAAAACATTCTGTCTTCTTTCCTCTCACATTGGGTTTTTAAGTCTGATGAGGACCTCTTGGTACACACATGAATAAGGACTTGCAAACAGATGGCAGACTAAATCACCAAAAGCATGCTGGATGTGAAATCAGGAGACACAGGTCCAAATCCTGCCTCTACTCATTATTAGATGAATGGTCTAGGGCACGGATTTAACTTTAATAAAAACCAGTCGGTCTCTACGGATATATATCATGAAGGGTTCTGAAGAGAAGAAAATAGGTAAGAGGAAAATATCTAACATGCAGTCTGGTATATTGTTAATAAAATGTTCCTTTCCTTATTCCTTCCTTCCTTCTTCAAAAACAAAATAGATTCTGTGTAGTTAATATAAAATTGGGGGTTTAAAACAATAAATGGGATATCAGTGGAATTTTATCAATTTGTGTTGAACAGTTAGGGCAGCACCTCCTATAATTGGAAGTAATCTGCTTGCATTTAAGTAAAAAATAAATGCATCTTAAAATTGTAGTTTCTTTTTTATTTTTTGCTACATTTGTTGTCTTATAGATTGACAATGAGTGTAAATGAAGATTTTTTTCCCCCAAACTGTGATAAATTTGTTTTTGGCCCTTTTACCATGTGAGGACAAGGCAAAAAGATGTCTGTCCGTGAATTAGTGACCAGACCCTTGCCAGACCCTGCACCTGCTGGTGCCTTGGTCTTGGATTTCCCAGCCTCCAGAATGATGACAAATAAATTTCTGTTGTTTTTAAGCAAAAAAACCCCCATGTTTTGAACTCCACATGTACTTTTACCATTACATTATTTCAGCAGATACTTTAAGAACATGACTGTGTGGTCCATGCTGTATCACAGTCTGGAGATGATAAAGTTCCTACTTTTAAGAAGATGCTGGTCTACTGGTGAAAGAATATGTAAATCAACACTTGTATCACAATGAGGTAAACATTATAAAGGGATGTATAGAAAAGTGATATTGAAGCACATAGAGCATGTAACTTTGGCTGGACGAGTGCAGAGGGGGAGATTTAGAAAAGCTTCCTGAGATGGAAATACCTTTGACTTAGGATTGGCAGATGGAAGTATGAGTCTAAAGCTCAGAAGAAAGGTAGAAGTTGGAAATGCATATCTGAGGTCCTCAGTGTTTCAGTAACAAGAGTATGGATAAGGTTCCTCAAGCTCAATGTATAGAAAAAAAGAGAAACAATCCAAGGTTAGATTATTGGTTGATTAGTCAGCTTTCCTAATGTAACAAGCAACCCTAATATATCAATAGCTTACAGAAAAAGGTCACTTATTTCTTGCTCGCTCACTTTGTAATGAAGGCTGTGGTTGACCTAAGCTCTGCTGGTCATTACTGGGCTGGGCTGGGCTTAATTGGGCTCGATGTACTTTCTCATTTCAGTACCCAGAGTGAAGAAGAATCCATAATCTACAAAAGGCTTTTTTCATGGTAGGAGGTGGAAGCAAGAGAGACATAGTGAAATAACACAAACAAAAATTTTCTCTTCAGATGTGGCAAATGTCAAATCTCATTGACCAAGACATGTCTCAAAATACTCTCAAAGCCACTGCAGCAAAAGTGGGTAAACACAAATGAACAGGCAAGTCAAATGCAATGGATGGAGATGGAAAATCCTACAGAGAAGAGGAGAATCATTGGGAGCAGTAATCCTTTAAGATTGTCTAACTACCTCCACTTATGCTCCTCTTCATTTCTGAAAGTTTTATGTGTACTTTTTTATTCTTGTTTATTAATAATTCTGATTACCCCTGACACTGAACATCGTGTTTCCAATCTATTTTTAGCTCCTTGTTCTTAAATACTAACAGACAACCAAGGACCATCAGATACTGAAGTCTAAAATATAAATAAATAAACACAAATAAGAAAAAAAACCTCAGAGGAAGTAGAATGCCAATATTAGAAAACTTAAAATAAAAATTAATCTTCTCCACAAGAAGATATTCCACTTACAAGATAAAGGTTTCTAAAAAAGTAACACTCAGAAGTATAAAAGAGAGCTCTTAAAAATAGATATTCTTTAAATATTTGCTGAAATAATGAGATGGCAAAATTACATATTTGACTCAAAATATAAATACTATCACTGTTTTGGAAACATTCATTTTGGCACATTGTAAAAAAATTAAAACTCTCAGAAATTAGAAATAGAGGGATCTACCTCAACTTAATAAAGAGCTTCTAAAAAAAACAACTAAAATTATACTTAATGGTGAAAGACTGAATGTGTGCTTCCTAAGTTTGGGAAGAAAGCAAGGATATCTGTTCTCAGCATTAGTATTCATTATAGTACTAGAAGTTCTATCCATTGCAATAAGGAAATAGAGGGAGTAAAATCATATCGATCAGAAAAGAAGGAATAAAACTGTCCCTCTTATAAAGGACATGTTTGTCTATGTAGAAAATTTTAAATAATCTACAAAAAGTCTCAGAACTAAAAAGTGAGTTCAATAAGGCAGCAGAATATATGATAAAGTTACAAACACCAACCATATTCTTATAAACCAACAACAGACATGTGAACACTGACATTAAAAATACAGTACTGTCTGGGCAACCCTCCCCCTGCCCAAACAGAGGGCAGTAGAGTGACCTATAGCCAGGACCTAGGTGGAAGGCCCAGGCAGCCTCCCCTGACCCAAACAGAAGGAAGGATCTTGCGGCAACACTGCTTCTGCTCAGAGAGTACACCAGAGCCACCACAACAGCTACTGCCACCAGAACAGCTACTGCCACCTCAAGGACATTTCATCATCACAGTAGGACCCAGAACAACCCTGCAGGAAGCCCACAGCACACCCAACTACTTTGATACAAGGAAAGCAAAAAGAAGAGAAAGTTTTTCTCCTTAAAGCCCACTCCAGAGTAAACGAAGAAGTAATTGCTCAAAAAGATGACAAAACTTCAACATAGAGATCCTAGAAATATGAAGAAACAAGAAAATATGACACCACCAAAGGAATACAGTAATTCTTAAGTACCAGACCCCACAAAACAGGAAACTCTTAAAATGACTGAAAAGGGGCCAAATCTGCACCCACCACTGGATCCAGGCCATGCAAGTTCCCAAGCCTGAGAGGCCTGACCCACTGACCCCCAGGCCTGAAGGCAGCAAGGCCAAACTGGCACCCTCCACAGGGTCCAGGTAGGTGATTCCCTGCCCCAAGAGGCCCAACGCCCTGATGCCAGGTCCCAAGACAAGAACAGTAAACTGAGCATCAGCAAAACTCCCTGCCACTGCTGCAGACACCAGGGTGGAACGAGTGGACTGTGAAACCCTCTGCCACAATGACTAAACAGCAACGGAGAGATGCTAGAATTATAAAAACCAAGAAAGAATGACACCACCAAAGGAATATAATAACTCTCAAGTTGTAGATCCTATAGAACAGGATGTCCTGGAAATGATTCACAAGGAATTTCAAGCAACAATTCTAAGGAAACTAAATGAAGACACAAGATTCAATTAGACAACATATCAAAATGAGAAAAAGTATACAGGACCTGAAAGAGGAAAGGTACAAAGAAATCAGTGCTCTACAAAAGGATGTAGCAGAGCTTGGAGAGATGAAGGATTAATTCAATGAAATAAAAAACACAACAGAGAGCTTAACCAGCAGGCTAGAACAAGCAGAAGAGAGAAATTCTGACCTTTAAGATGGCCTGTTCAAAATAAAGCAGGCAGACTAAAAAAAAAAAAAAAAAAGTATTTAAAAAATTGAAGAATCTAAGAGAGATAACAGACAACCTTAAGTGCTCAAATATCCAAATCATGGGTATTCCAGAAGGGCAGGAAAAAGGAAATGGCACTGAAGATGCATTCGATGAAATAATAGCAGAAAACTACCCAGGTGCAGGGAGAGATACAGATCTTCAGATTCAGGTGGCTCAAAGAACCCCAAACATATTCAACCCCAAAAGGTCCTTTCCAAGACATGTTATAGTCAAATTGGCAAAACTCAAAGACAAAGAGAGATTCTTAAAAGCTGCAAGAGAGAAACATCAAGTCACCTATAAGGGAGCTCCTATCAGTCTAACAACAGACTTTTCATCAGAAACCCTAAAAGACAGAGGAGAATGGGATGATATCAAAGTACTAAAAGATAAAAATTGCCAGCCAAGAATTCTTTACCTAGCAAGGCTATCCTTCCAAAATGAAGGACAAATAGTATATTTCCCAGAAAAACAAAAACTGCGGGAATTCTCTACCACACAACCAGTCTTACAAGAAATTCTCAATGGAGTACTGGGTCTGGTATCTGAAAAACAACCATAACTACCATGAATACTCAAGAAAGAACAAAAGCCAAAAGTAAAATAAAAATGCTAAGAATAAACAGAAAAAAAGTTTATAAACCCTCCCAAGAAACCAAAAGACACAGAAGACCAATAGTAAATCGGTAAGAAAGGAACAAAAGATATTTAAAATATCCAAACAAAAATCAATAAAATGCCAGGAAAAAATCAGCACTTTTCAATAATAACTCAATGTAAAAGGATTAAATTCCCCACACAAAAGATACAGACTGAGTGAATGGATTAAAAAGAAGGACCCAACAATATGCTGACTTCAAGACACCCAACTAACCTACAAAGACACACACAGACTAAGGGTGAAAGGATGGGAAAATACATACCATGAGAATAGAAACAAAAAACAAGCTGGAGTAGCTATCCTTATATCAGACAAAATAGACTTTAAACCAAAAACCATAAAAAGAGATAAATAAGGCCACTATATAATTATAAAAGAATCTATGCTACAAGAAGACATAGAAATCATAAATATATATGCACCCACCATAAGAACAGATTTATAAAGAAAATACTATCAGACCCAAAGAAAGAGGTAGACCCTAGTACCTTAAGAGTAGGGACCTGAATACCCCACTCTCAACATTAGACAGATCATCTAGGCAAAAAATCAACAGAGAGGCACAAGATCTAAACAACACTTTAGACCAATTGGACTTGGCAAATAACTACAGAACATTTCATCCAATAATATCAGAATATTAATTTTTTTCATCAGCTCATAGAGCATTCTCCAGGAAAGATCACATTTTAGGTTGCAAATAAAGTCTCAACAAATTTTTACAGATTGGTATTATTATGTGTATTTTTTCACACCACAATGGATTAAAACTAGAAATCAAGAATTAAAAAAAAAAAAACTTTTGAAACTATACAAATACATGGAAAAGAAACAACATTCTACTTCACAACATATGGGTCCAAGAAGAAATTAAACAGGAAACCAAAAACTTTATTGAAACTAATGAAAATAATGACACATCATACCCCAAACTGTGGGATACTGCAGAAGCAGTATTAAGGTGGAAATTTATCACATTAAATGCTTACTTCAGAAGAATGGAAATATGGCAAGTAAACAACCTAGTACTTCACCTTAAAGAACTACAATAACAAGAACAATCCAAACCCAAAGTTAGGACATGGAAAGAAATAATTAAGATCAGAGCAGTACCAAATGAAACAGAAACCCAAAAAACAATACAAAAGAGTGGTGAAACAAAAAGTTGGTTTTTTGAAATGATAAATAAAATTGCCAAACCATTAGCAAGGCTAACTAAAAAAAGAAGAGAGAAGACACAAATAACAAAAATTAGAAATGAAAAAGGTGATATTACAACCAATATCTCAGAAAAACAAGGAATCATTAAAGACTACTATAAACAACTATACACCAACAAATTTAAAAATCTGGAGGAAATGGATAAATTTCTGGACACACACAAACTACCAAGACTGAGCCATGAAGACAGAGAAAATATGAACAAACCAAGAACAATCAAAGAGATTGAAGCTGTTATCAACAGTCTCACAAAAAATAAAAGTCCAAGACCAGGTGGCTTCACTGCAGAATTCTTCCAAATTTTAATGAAGAATTAATACCAATTATCTACAATCCATTCCAAAAACTTGGAGGCAGAGCTATTCTCCAAAATTCATTCTATGAGGGAAACATCACTGTGATACCAAAACCAGACAAAGATACAACAAAAAAAGAAAACTATAGGCCAATATATTTAATGAATATACATGCAAAAATTCTCGATAAAATAATAGCTAATTCAATACAGCAACACGTACATAAAATTAGACACGACGATCAAATGGGATTCATCCCAAGGATGCAAGGTTGGTTTAACATACACAAATCAATGACTGTGATAACATCAACAAAATTAAAGACAAAACCCATATGATCAGCTCTATAGACACTGAAAAGCCATGTGACAAAATTCAACATTCGTTCATGATAAAGACACAGCAAATTAGGTATAGAAGGAAAGTATCTCAACACAATTAAAGCCTTATATGACAGACACACCACCAATATCATCCTGAATGGGGAAAAGCTGAAAGCTTTACCCTTAAGAATAGGAACAAGACAAGGATGCCCACTCTCACCATTTCTATTCAACATAGCGTTGGAAGTACTAGCCAGACCAATCAGGGAAGAGAAAGAAATAAATGGCATCCACATTGGTAAAGATGAAGTCTAACTGTCCCTCTTTGCAGGTGATATGATCCTACATATACAATAGTCTAAAGACACTACAAAATAACTCTTAGAGTTGATAAATGATTTCAGCAAAGTTACAGAATACAAAATCAACATGCAAAAATCAGTAGCACTTCTATACTCCAACAATGAACTAGCAGAAAAAGAAATCAAGAAAGCTAACCAATTTACAATACTCACTAAATAAATAAATAAATAAATAAATAAATAAATAAATAAATAAATAAAATACCTAGGAATAAAGCTAACCAAAGATGTGGAAAATCTCTATAATGAGAACTACAAACCACTGTGAAGAGAAATTAAAGAGGATGCAAGAAGATGGAAAGATATTTTGTGCTCTTGGATTAGAAGATTAACATTGTGGAAATGTCCATACTACACAAAGTGATCTACAGATTCAGTGCAATCCCTATCAAAATTCCAATGACATTTTCCTCAGAAATGGAAAAAAAAAAAAGCTTAACATTCAGATGGAATAACAAAAGACCAGGAATAGTCAAAGCAATACTGAGCAAAAATAAATAAATAAATGAATAAAATAAAGCTAGAGGCAGAATATCACCAGACTTTAAATTATACTGCAAAGGTACAGTAACCAAAGCAGCATGGTACTGGCATAAAAACAGACACACAGGCCAATAGAACAGGATAGAGAATCCAGAAATCAACCTATACACCTATAGCCATCTGATCTTCAACAAAGGCACCAAGTCTACACACTGCAGAAGAGACTGCCTCTTCAGTAAATGGTGCTGGGCAAATTGGATATTCATCTGTAGGAGAATGAAACTAGACACATACCTCTCACGATATACCCAAAACAACTCAAAATGGTTTAATAAATTAAATATACATCCCGAAACATTAAAACTCCTTTAGGAAAACAGGGGAAACACTCTAGGAATTAGGATTGGGTACAGACTTTATGAATATGACCTCAAAAGCACAGGCATCCAAAATAAAAACAAACAAATGTCAGTATGTCAAACTAAAAACCTTCTGCACAGCAAAAGAAACAATTAACCGAGTGAAAAGACAACCAACAGAGTGAGAGAAAATATTTGCAAAATATACATCTGACAAAGGATTAATATCCAGAATATACAAGGAACTCAAACAACTTAACATCAGAAAAACAAGTAATCCAATTAACAAATGGGCAAAGGAGCTGAATAGACATTTCCCAAAGGAAGATATACGAATGACCATCAGACACATGAAAAAATGCTCAGCATCACTCAGCATCCAGGAAATGCAAATCAAAACCACATTGAGATATCATACCACTCCAGTTAGGATGGCTAATATCCAAAAGACTGAGAATAATAAATGCTGATAAGGATGCAGATGAAAAGAAATTCTCTTGCACTGTTGGTTGGACTGCAAAATGGTGAAGTCTTTATGGAAAATAGTAATAAGGTTCCTCAAACAATTACAGATAGATCTACCATATGACACAGATATTTAATTGCTGGGTATATACCCAGAGGAATGGTAATTATCATGTTGAAGTGATACCTGTTCTACCATGTTTACTGCAGCACTATTTACAATAGCCAAGAGTTGGAACCAGTCTAAATTCCCATCATCACATGAGTGGATAAGGAAATTGTGGTATATCAACACAATGGAATACTACTCTGATGTATATATATATATATATATGTATGTATGTATGTATAAATTAAATACTACCATTCACAGCAACATGGATGGACTTAGAAAAAAGTATATTAAGTGAGATAAGCCAGGAAGAGAAAGAGAAATACCACATGTTCTCACTTATTTGTGGGAGCTAATAAAAATAAATAAATATACAAACGAATAAATGGGTAGTGAGGGAAGAAGATACAACAATCAGAACAATTCCTTGAACTTGTTAAGACAAGTGACAAGTGAATAGATATGATGTTGATGGGGGGATGGGAGAAGGAGGGGAGAAAGGAGGAATTGATAAAGGGACATGAAAATTAACTACACTGTGAATTGATAAATTAAAATAAAAAAATAAAAAAATAGAAATGACTGAAAAGGAATTCTGAGCAACAATCTTAAGAAAACTCAAAGAGATAGGAGAAGCCTTAATTAGAGAACACAATGAAATGAGAAAAAAAAATATCCAGGATATGAAGCAAGAAATTTACAAAGATATTAATAACTTAAAAAAGAATGTAGCAGAACTCCTGGTACTAAAGGATTCATTCAATGAAAAAAAAAAAAAAAAAAACACAACTGAGACCTTAAGCAGCAGGTTAGAACAGGTAGAAGAAAGATTTCAGATCTTGAAGATGGTCTTTTTGAAATAACTCAGGCAGAATTTTTTTTTAAAAAGGAAAACAATAATTTTTTTTAAATGAAGAAACTATAAAAGAGCTAGTAGACAACTCTTAAGTATACAACATCTGAATAAAGATTGTTCCAGAAGGGGAGGAGAAAGGAAAAGGCATTGAAAACTTATTCAATGAAATAATAATGGAAAACTTCCCAGGTATAGGGAGAGACAAAGACTTTCAGACCCAGGAAGTTCAAACATCCCCAAACAAATTCAATCCAGAAGATTATCTCTGAAACACGGTACAGTAAACTGACAAAGCTCAAAGACAAAGAGGGGATTCTAAAAGCAGCAAGAGAAAAGCATCAAGTCACCAATAAGGGAGCCTTCATCAGACTAACAGCAGACTTGTCAACAGAAACTCTATAGGCAGAAGAAAATGGTACGATATATTCAAAATAACAAATGAAAAACCCCTATTAGTCAAGAATACCATACCCAGCAAAGTTATCCTTCAGTATAATGGAAGGTAGCCTGACCACTACTTCATGGTGTTAAAAGTCCTGACTCTCCACTAGGATTCCTGTGATACAGTTCCATAGGGTGGGATGGACACCTCACTAGTGCTGGGACTAGGGGCAATCCAGGTACCCCGTGTGGACTCCACTGACATCATGGGCTCATTGTTGCTCAGTGGGGATGAAAGTCCCAATTCATTCTTCTCTAACACCACCCTGGTGAGTG
>NW_007732311.1:0-403 GCF_000696425.1 Galeopterus variegatus | reverse complement strand
AGAATTCACCTGTCCAGGATCAGTACTTACATTTCTAATTTATCAGCTTAGAATTCATGCCTGTACACAGAGTTTGAATTGGTATTCCATACCTGAATATGATATGAGGTTTGAGTTTCAGTTCTTAATTGGAGCTTTTTTTTTTCTTTTCCTTACCCAAGGCATAAAGGAGAGACATGCTTTCTTGTCAATTCTTGGGGCTGATGTTTTCTCTTTAACAACCTGGGCAGCTCTTCACGGTTTTCAACTTTTTGCTGATGTCTCAGTTTCAGCATTAGTCTCACAGCAGTCTCTCATTGTACCTTTCTTCTATGGCCATATCTTTTATTATCAGTGAACATTAAAATCCCAGCTATTATCCATTAAGGTCTATATTTATTTGTATACTTTTACTTCCAACTTT
>NW_007732310.1:149220-168426 GCF_000696425.1 Galeopterus variegatus | reverse complement strand
TTGAAGGGAATGACGGGCAGACAGTCATGAGGAGCCTGGGGCAGACACGGAAGCGAAAGCTGGAGCACCTGCCACCATCCCCACCCCACCCATGACAAACTTGGCTCGTTTTTAACTTGGTTTCAGTTCTATCCGCCCTATAATGGAGTACCCTGTCCCTCCCCAACTCCCCCAAACCTCCCCTTTCCCAGTTGTCAAGATAATGAACCCCTGTCCCAACCTAGCAGTAGGATCCAAAGATCCTTATTTTCACCAGACTCCCCTGGTGATTCTAACACACAGTCAAGGTTGGAAACAATTAATTTGTCTCTTTGGGCCTCAGTTTCCCCATCCATCATAAAAGCTAATACAGGAGCCTAGATGTGCTCTCCAAACACAGATTTCCTTTGTGCCTCATGTCAGCCTGGAAAGTGTCATTATTCTCATCTTTGAGGAGAGAAGAATAGAGGTCTATAGAGACTAAGGATTGAAGGGATTGGCCATGTGATCACTAGTCTTTTCCAGTACTTGGGTTTAAGGAGTCTAAGATGATCCAAGTGGCCAGCAGAATCTGCTTCCCAACCCCCTGGGGCTGACCCAGGCTCTCACACACCCAGGAGACCCATCTCTGGACTCAGCTTCTCACGTGACTCAGATGACTGCCAAGGTAGGCCTGTGTGTCCAAGAGTGTAACTGCACATGCATGAGTGGGGTTCCCTCCCCTGACTGTGACCCTTACCTTTCCCCACGCAAACTCCCAGCTCCTGCCTGAGCCGTTTCTGCCCAAACTGTGACATATTTTAGGAATCTCTGCCACCATCTCTTTACTACACCTTATTTCAGAGTGCATGATGCCTGCACTGCTTGGAGGCTGGGTGGGCTGGGAAGCAGAGAAGGCTTAGTCTGGGCTGAGTCACTTCAAGAAGGGGGGTGGAGAGAGCAGTCTGAGCCAGAGGACATGCAGCAGCCAGCTTCTGAGTTTTCTGTATTGACAATAGTCATTGAGAAGTTATCAGCAAGGGGATTTTCATTTAAGAAAAGTCTGCTCATGTGCTAAAGGAGGGGAGAATGGACTGAAAGAAGCAAGTCCTGAGGTCTGGAGACAGTTGTGAAGCCTTTGAAATCATTCAGGTGAGAGGCAATGATGGCCTAAAGTAGGCTGGGAGGAGAGGGAGAGAATGGAGGGGTAGTGGGCGGTGGTGGCTGATTGGATGGTGGTGTGGTGGGGGAGGAGTCACCACAGGTTGTAGTTGCTGATTGGATGGTGGTGTGGTGGGGGAGGGGTCACTACAGGTTGTAGTTACTGATTGGATGGTGGTGGGGTGGGGGAGGAGTCACCACAGGTTGTAGTTGCTGATTGGATGGTGGTGGGGTGGGGGAGGAATCCAGGCAGCTTCCAAGTTTCTGCCTTGAGTGGTTGTTGGCATCGTTCAAGAGGATGGGGGACATTGGAGGGAAGGGCCCATGTGATCTTCAGATTCATACCCCCAGTGCCTGGCACATAGCAGATCCTCTGAGGTCCTAAAATACTAATTTGTTCTCTTGGGTGAGACCTCTGAGAAACTTTCTGTTTTCATGGTGGGAGATTGTCCAGTGCTCTGGCTGAGGGATTCAAGTCATGCCAGGCCAAAAGAAGCTCTAGTGTATAGGCAGTAGAAATAGCTCTAGAAATAGGCAGTTCTCAGAGGATGAGAGAAAACATTTGCAAATCATATATCTGATGTAGGCATAGCATCCAGAATATATACAAGGAACTCATAAAGCTCAACACTAAAAAGACAAACAGCCCAACTAAAAAATGGGTGAAGGATTTGAATAGCCATTTACCCAGAGAAGATATACAAATAGGCAATAAGCTCATGAAAAGTTGTTCAAAATCATTATCCATCAGAGAAATGCAAATCAAAACCACAGTGAGATACCACTTCACATGCACTAGGAAGGCTAAAGTATAAAAGATGGACAGTAATGAGTGTTGATAAGGTTGTGGAGACACTGGAACCCTCAAATATTGCTAGTGGGATGTAAAATGGTGCTGTTATTTTGAAAAAAGTTTGTCGGTTCCTCAAAAAGTTAAACATGAATTACCATACAATCCAACAATTCCATCCCCAGGTATATACCCAAGAGAATGGAAAACATACGCTCACACAAAACCTTCTACAAGAATGTTCATAGCAGCATTATACATAACAGCCAGTGGATGTACCCAAATGTCCATAAACAGATGCATGGATACACAAAATGTGAGATATTCATGCAATGCAATATTATTCTGCCATAAAAAGGAATGACGTGCAGCAGTCCCCCCTCGCTTATCCTCAGGGGATACATTTCAAGACCCCCAGTGGATGTCTGAAACCATGGACAGTACCAAACCCTGTTTATGCTATGTTTTTTCCTATACCTGTACATATGTACTTATGACAAAGTTTATTTTATAAATTAGGCATAGTAAGAGATTAACAGCAATAACTAATAATAAACTAGAATGATTATAACAATATACCATAATAAAAGTTATGCAAATGTGGTCTCTCAAAATATCTTAATATTTTTGGACTGCTGTTGACTGCAGGTAACTGAAACCACAGAAAGTGAAGAGGGACTATTGTATTGATATGTGCCATGACATGGGTAAAACTTGAAAACATACCAAATGAAAGAAGACAGTCACAAATGATCACAAATCATAGGATTCCATTTACACTAAAGTCCAGAATAGGGAAATCTATAGAAACCAAGCAGAATAGGGGATAGGGAAATTGGGAGTTATAAACTTGTTTTGGGGGGTGATTGAAATGTTCTAGAACCTGACAGTGGTGATGGTTGCACAACACTGTGAATATACTAAAACCACAGAATTTTACACTTTAAAATGGTTAAAATGGTGGATTTTGTGTTATGTAAATTTTAGCTTATAAAATCAGAAAAATTCTTTAAAAAAAAAAAGAAAAGAATAACACTTCCTCTAGGCAGATGGGCAGGCTGGATTTCAGCCCCTTGGTCTGGTGCCTGTGGGCAGTGAGTGACCTGCACAGCTATACTTGGCAGCCCTGCAATGGGGCATAAAGGTTTCTGCCCACATCTGGACCTCTACTCACTCCATCTGACAGAGAGAAGGGATAATGGGTTGAATGCATTTACTAAGGCTGGATGAAACTTCAACCCCTCCCCCAGGGAGAACAAAATCGAAGGGATGATTTCTACTCTCTGCCTTAGGCATGGTGGTTGGCTCTGCCCCAGCCCCAGCTCTCTCATCCTGCACACACCCTGCAGCTGCATCCACTTAACACACAAATTCCTTAAGCCAAGCCTCTTCTACACACCCAAGCCTGCTCATTTTTGCTACCTCAGCAGTGTCCCCTCTCTGCCCTTACACACCCTGGGAGCCTCCTGGGTACTTATTCTGCCCCATCACAGACCCTCCCATGCCCTATTCTCTCCACAAAGCCACCTCCCCATTTCAAAATCCCTGCTCCCTGATCACCTCTGCCCAGAACCGCCCTCGGAGGATTCCCACCTGCCTCCCACGGTCCCCTTAGCACTTGTAAAAACACCCAAGTGCTGGTTTTCCCTGGGCTCTGACACTTACAGGCTGCATGAATCTGTGAGAATCACACAACTTCTCCGGCCTCAGTGTTCCCATCTGTAAAATGTACCATGCCATGCTTACCTGCCAGATGGGATTCCACGAAATGAGGAATGTGTAAGGCTTTGTAAGTGCAAAGTGGCAGGCCTTTAAGAGTTGTTATTTTTCACCATTACTGTATAGACTTGTGTGTATTTCTCTGAGAGCAATACTGCACATTATTCACCCTGGCCCCCAATTAGTCAGGTGCTCAAGGACGAAGCAGATGTTTGCTGCCTTTTGCTCTCTCCGCCATCCCAGCCTATGAGGCCCAACTACCAGAAGCCAGAATCCTACATTTCTTCTCTCTCCTGAGATTCCAGAGCCATATTTTGCCTGGGGTCATGGGGATTTGAGCATCTGATTCTCAGGCCTGGCCATTAAATCCTTATGGTCAGGGACTCTACAGGGAGAGACTTCATTGCTCTGAACCTCAGTTTCTTTGTCTGTAAAATGGGGATAATAAGAATACCTATCTCATAGCATTATTGGGAGGGTTAAATGAAAAACCACATAGTAAGCTCTCAGTAAACTAAGTGATGAAGATGAGGATGATATAGTAATTATCTATTACTGTATAACAAATCATCCTAACATTTAGTGGCTTAAAACAACAATAGTTTTGGTGGGTCAGGATTTCAGGAGCAGCTTACCTGGGCAGTTCTAGCTCGCAGTATCTGATGAGACTGAGGCTTTAGTCATCTGAAGGCTCGGCTTGGCTGAAAGATGAAATTCAAGTGGTTCACTCACATGCCTCCAAGTTGGCTGTAGGTGGGAGGCCTTGGTTCCACTGCAAATGCCTCTGAACAGAGCTGCTAGAGTGTCCTCACAACATGGCAGCTGGCTTACCCAAGTGGGTGATACAAGAGACCAAGGTGGATGCTGCAGTATCTTTTATGATCGACATTCAGAATTCACACACTGTCACTTCTGCAGTATTCTATTGGTCATGCAGGTCAGCCTAATTCAATGAGGGCTACATAAGAACATGAATACCAGGAGGTAATAGGCATTGGGGGCTGTATTAGTCCATTTTTGTGTTGCTATAACAGAACCCCTGAGACTGGGTAATCTATAAAGAACAGAGGTTTATTTGGCTTGCAATTCTGGGACAGCTGCATCTGGTGTGGACATCAGGTTGCTTCCATTTGTGGCAGAAAGTGGCAGGCAGCCAGTGGGTACAAGTAGATCACATGGCGAGAGAAAGTGGGGGCAGGGGAGAGGGACCTGCCAGAGTCTTTTTTTTTTTTTTCCTTTTTGTCTTTTTTCGTGACTGGTAACGGGATTGCAACCCTCGGGGTCGCACCGGTACCGCAACTGGCAACGGGATCGCAACCCTCGGTGTCGCACCGGTCCCGCAACTGGCAACGGGATCGCAACCCTCGGTGTCGCACCGGTCCCGCAACTGGCAACGGGATCGCAACCCTCGGTGTCGCACCGGTCCCGCAACTGGCAACGGGATCGCATCCCTCGGTGTCGCGCCCGCACCGCGCTCAACCAGTGAGCGGACCGGGCTCTATATGGGATCCGAACCCTCAGCGGGAGCGCCGCCGCGCTCCCAAGCGCCACACTCTACCAAGTGCGCCACCGGGCCGGCCCTGCCAGAGTCTTTTAAACAACCAGCTCTCACAGGAACTAATAGAGCAAGAACTCACTCAGGACACCCCACCCTCCCCCCAGGGAGAGCATTAATCCATTCATGAGGGATCCGCCCCCATGACTCAAACTGCTCCCAACACTGCCTCACTGGGGATCAGATTTCCACATGAGTTTTGGCATGGACAACACACCCAAACTCTATCAGGGGCCATCCTGGAGACAAGCCACTGCAGATGATGCTGAGTACATTTTTGTGTGAGATCAAGTGTAGGTAATTATAAAGTGGCACAGCTAGGATTTGAATTCAGGTCTGTCTAGCCCACATTTGGGCTGTAAACCACTACCTCACTTACATGAAGACACTCACTATCTTCATGCGAGCAAGAGCTTACATATTTCACAAATCTTTTCTGAGCACCAACCGTACTCTCAGTGTGCAAGATGCTGCCCATGCCCTCTGCCCTCAAGGAGCTCACGGTCTAGAGGGTGTGTGGGGGGGTCACACTAGCACCACCTCCCAAGTCTCCTGGCTTCTAGTTCACTGATGTTTCTGCTCTGGAATACTCACATCCAAGGGGAAATCACCAAAGCCTGGCAACCCCTTTGGCAGAAAAGGGTGGAGAGGAACTACAGAAAATGAACTGACCTCAGAGCCCGAAGTCCTGGGGCCTAGGTCTTTCTCTGACAATGAACTGTAGGATGCCCTTGATAGGTCCCTTCCCTTCTCCAGGCTCAGCTTCCTGAGTGCAGAGTTGCCTCTAAAGACCTTGCCTGTATAGGTGGTTTTTACAACTACCATTTATTGAGTACCTTCTATGGGCCAGTCACTGTTCGAAGTCCTAGGGATATAGCAGGGAACAAGCTAGAGGCCCTGCCCTCAAGTCATTCCTGTCCAAATGCAGGCTGAGAGAAAATAAACAAGAGAAAAGACAGCTGCAGACAGCAACGAGAACCAAGGAGGCAAAGTGACAGGCCGGGGCACTACTTTACCCAGGAAAGTCTTCTCCGACGCACAAGAAGTGAGTAAAGACTGAGTATTGATGAGGTGTCCATGGGAAGACCTGGGGAATGAGTGTCCCAGGCATAGAGAACAGCAAGTGCAGAGCCTCAAGATGGGACACAAGCTTGCAGAGTTTGCAGGGCAGCAAAGGGGCTGGTGTGGCTGGAGGCAGCGAGCCCAGGGAAGTTGTCATGCAAGATGAGGACAGAGCAGGACACAGGGGTCAGATGATGTGTTGCTTGTAGGCCATGGGGAGGTATGTGGACTTACTCCTAAGCAGGATGAGAACCAGGGAAGTTGTCATGCAAGATGAGGACAGAGCAGGACACGGGGGTCCGATGATGTGTTGCTTGTAGGCCATGGGGAGGTATGTGGACTTACTCCTAAGCAGGATGAGAAGCCTTCGGAGGTTTTCAGTAAGAGTGATCTGATATATGTCCAAGGGCCGTCAGCCTGCTGTGGGAGGAGTGGGTTGCAGAAGGCAAGGCAGTGGTCTTGGTTCTATTCTTCTTGGCAAGACCTCCAGATGTCCCAGCCTGGAAACATTGTATGACTTGGGACAAGGGAAGAGAGGGACAACGCCACACTGTATTGCCAGGACAATCCACTAGTCCCTGAGCTCACCATCCAGCCAGCTCTTATGGGACCGGGAGGGATGCAAGTCAGCCCAGGAAAGACAACCTGGAGCTTGGGTCCCAGAAGCCATTCCTTAAACTCCCCATGAAGTTTTCCCAAACATCCCTTGAACTTCCAGATGTCTTTTCTAGTCAATAGGTTCATTGGTTGGGTCGATCCAAACTCACAGTGGCTTTCAAGGCCCTCCCAGTCTGCTCCCCAGTCTCCCTTCCAGACTCATCTCCCACCAGTCCCCAGTCTGGTCAGGCCAGCCTCGCTACTCACCATTCCCTGAATGTTCCCTTTTCTTTCCTACCTCCAAAGGTTTGCTTGTGCTGTTCCAACCACCTGAAATACTTCCCCCTCTAAACCAGATCTTGTTCAGGTATCTTTTAAGCTCCATCTCAAAATGCACATCTTCCGTGAAGCCATTTTATGTTTCCCTTACCTAAAGCTTGTCTCTCAGTATGTTCATAAAAGTTTTTTTTTTACATTTTTAAAAATTGTGGGAAAATATCCGCAACATAATTTACCATTTTAACCATTCTTAAGTGTATGATTTAGTGACATTAAGTGCATTTACAATGTTGTGAAACCATCACCATCCATTTCCAGAACTTTTCTTTATCCTGCACAGAATCTCTGTACACTATAGAAGCTTTTTAATGGAGCTATTAGAACACTTTCAGTTAAAAGTGACAAAAAGCTCAGTTCAAACGGGACTACTCCAGGAAGACAATCCACTGACTCACAAAGATGAAAAGTCCAGGTTGGCCTTCAGGCATGGCTGGATCTAGGAGTCCAAACAATATCATGAGAGATACAGCTCTCCCATTCTTTTTGGTTCTGTTTGCTCGAGTGCTGCCTTCATTCTCAAGCAGGCTCTCCTCCTCTTGGTGGCAAAGATGGCCATCAGCAGCTCCAGGCTTACATTTGACCAGTTCAGCAACCCCCATGGAAAACATAGGCTTCTTTCCCAACAGTTCCAGCAGAATTTCCAGGGCTAATTCTCACTAATTCTCATTTGGCTCAGTCATGCGCCAGCCCCTGAACCAATCACTATGACCAGAGAGCTGGAACATGCTAATTGGCCAGGCTGGGATCATATGTCCTACAACCCGTAGATGAGGTTACCCCCACTTTAGCTATGTGGCCTGAGGGTAGGGAGGAGTAATCCCCCCTAAGAAAAATTGGATTCTGTTAAAAGAGAAAGGAACAACAGGAGCTGAAAAGGCAAAAGCAACATCTGCTCAACCAGTGCCACACTTATAAATGTACCTCTTCCTATCTTTTCCTCAATTAATGGCTCCACCTTGATATGAAAGGAAAGAACCTCCTTAGCGTCAAGCCAAGAGTCTCCTTAGCTACAGTCATGTGTCGCTTAACAATGGGGTATGTTCTCAAAAATGCATCGTCAGGCAATTTCACAGTTGCGCAAAAGTGTATTATGAAAGGGAACAGCAATGAATCTTTCTGTTATCTACACTGGCCACTAGTTGCATGAGCGTGGGCCCTCTGATTATGTTACTCAGTCTCTCTGTGCCTCACTTTCCTCATCTGTTAAAGGGGAATTAGAATAATGCCACCCCCTCATAGTTATGAAAGTTAAACTACAGGTAGGGATTGCGCCTGGCACTCAGCGAGCACTCAGTGAGTGTTAGCTAACTGTTGTCAACTATTAATTTGCTATGGGGATGTGTGGGAATCATTTTAAAATGCAAGAATTCTAAGGTAGTCATAGTTATGAAAGTTAAACTACAGGTAGGGATTGCGCCTGGCACTCAGCGAGCACTCAGTGAGTGTTAGCTAACTGTTGTTAACTATTAATTTGCTATGGGGATGTGTGGGAATCATTTTAAAATGCAAGAATTCTAAGGTAGACAACAACCTTTTCACTTGGAGTCAGACCTGATGTGTCAAATGCTTGGTTTTCTATCTTAAATGTCTGAGCTACCTTTGGGAGGGTCACCACGTGAGTAAGCTAGGCACTCCTCCTCAACATATTTTGCAATAAGTTTGTTTACGTCAGCATCACCCCAAACGCGTGAGTAATGTGTTGCACTATGACGTTACAAAGGCTACGACATCACTGGGCAATAGGATTTTTTCAGCTGCATGATAATCTTATAGGACCACTGTGGTATATGCGGTCCATCGTTGACTGAAACGTGCTTGTGCGGCGCATGACTGTATTTCATCTCCCTGTCTCCCAATATTGTCAGCTACCAATGCCTTACCCCTAAGTGTCCTCGGGAGTTCTTCTCCCCACTCCAATCTCCATTGCCCCTGCGCTAGTTCAGGCCACGTACCCCCATCTCCTGGATTATCACAACCCCCTCGAAACCATCTTCCTCCCTGTCTCCAGAGTGATCCTTTCTAAAACCTGAATCTGATCTCTGCTCTTCAGAGCCTCCCCTTTGACCTTCCCTTTGCTCAGGAGGCTCTGTCAGGTCTGACTCCTGTCTGTCCCTTCTCCACACCTGCCTTCTCTCAGTTGACTTCTCTTGGGACTCAGTGACACTGCCTTTGCATGCTGCTCCTTGTGCCTGGAATGCCCTTAGCCCTCTTCTCTGCTTGACTTTCAGCTCAGGTCCTTCGACATTCAGCTATCACCTCCCCCAGGAAGCCCTCCTTGAGTGTCCCTCCGCCCCCCACCCCTACCTGACACAGTGTGTCTAATGCCTCCTCTGAGCTCGAACTGCAGGGCTGCCCACTTGCCTCTTCATGGCACCTAGAGTTGGGTGCTGTTTTTGAAATGTTAGCCTCTGTTTTTTATGGAAAATGAGATATTTTTTAATTGAGGAATAACTTACATATTGTAAAATGCACAAATATTAACTGTAAAACTCAATGAATTTTTACCTATAGATACACCTGTGTAACCATCCCAAAGATCAACTAATAGAATTTTTCTAGCACCCCCTTCTGTGTTTATAATGATCAAAATAATGATTTTGACTTTCTTCCATGTTGCTATGGACAGCAATAGTTCATCTATTTTTATTGCCACATAATAACCCATAGAAAGACTTCATCACAGTATGTTTATTCAGACTCCTGTTGGTGAATATTTGAGTTGTTTCCAGTCTGGGTTATTAGGAATAAAGCAATTATTATTTATGTACAGTCTTTCATGGACACATATTTTCATTTTTCTTGGAGACATGCCTAAGAGTGGAATTTCTGGGTCACAGGGTAGATCTGTGTTTATTACAGTTGCCAACTAGTTTTCCAAAGTTTCTGTACCATTTTGCTTTCCCACTAGCCATGCATGAAGTTCCAGGGGCTCCACATCCTGGCCAGCACTTGGTATCAGTCTTTTTAATTTCAGTCATTCTGGTGGGGACACCGAGGGAGCTCACTGAGGTTGCTTTTCATCCTTGATAATTTTTTTTGCCCAGGAGCCTTACATCCGCCCATTTTAGGCTATTGTTTTGAGGCTTCTCATTTTGCAAAAATAAGAGAAACCTGAGACTTTTCCTGGCCTTTGAGTTTTTAAAATCTAGGGTCTCAGCGGCAGCAGGAACAGACTCTTGTGCATTGATAACATGGTCAATATGGAACATGCAAGGGATTTAGGAACAAGGGTCCATTCCCCTGATACTAGATAAGAATTTCCAGACAAGGGTGAGGGAGAGCTGGGGCGGTCACAGGGTGGGAAAGGTGGGGGTGGTTGGATGGTGCAAGCCATTGAGGAAGAGGTCATTGAACCTGCCTCTTCTCTGGGCCTGACCCTGAGCTTTGAGACACCCCAGAATCTGCAGGCAAACTTGAGGAAATTGAATGTAGAAAGGACCTGTGCTCTTCTCCCAGGCAGACACTCTAAAGGAGAGATGGCTGTGTGTGGTGCATGCATCTAACAGAGCTCTCTGTGCCCCGGTAGCCATTGGAGCCAAGCAATGGTTCCTGTGCACTTGAGAGGGGTCCTAGAAGCAGTGGAGAGAGGGAACGAGACCTAGGAGCAAGGGAAAACTTAGGAGTGACCTGTATGGATGGGTAACCCCTCTCAGATAGGAACAAAGATGTCTCAGCAGAAGCCAGCATGGATAGGTGATGATGCACCCCAGAGACTCCTCACAAGATCCCTGGAACTGAGATGCCACTGCAGAGAAACAGGAAAAATTGGCTTGCCCGAGGTTAGGGTTTCCCACCTGCAGTGGGAAATCACAGCAGAGACTGAGTTCACTTGCAAAAAAATTGTTACCTTCCTTGCTCACCTGAGTTCATGGACTGAAATTAGACCACGGTCCCACTTTTCACACTGTATTATGCTTCTTTCTTTATTTTCCTTTTCTTTCCTTGAGACTGAACAACTTGAGGATGGGGATAAGGCCTGATTCTTCCTGGAATCAGCGACTTGCTGGCCCAGGGCCTGGCACAGAGGAGAGGTTTGATAAAGATTTGTTAAATATTGACTGGAAGTTCCTTGAGGGAAGAGAGAGAAAGAGAGCTGCGCGGTTCTGCTGGCCCAGGGCCTGGCACAGAGAAGAGGTTTGATAACGATTTGTTAAATATTGACTGGAAGTTCCTTGAGGGAAGAGAGAGAAAGAGAGCTGCGCGGTTGGACACCCACTATGTGCTGTGTCATGCACATTGACCACCCTTGAGATAGGACTATGAACATCCCATTTTATGGATCAGTACATAACGGTCAACACTTGCTAAGCACCCACCGTGTGCCAGGCATGGGTCTAAGCACTTTAAATGTATTAACGTGTGTTATCCACATTGCAACCATTTTATAGGTGGTGAAACTGATGCATAGAGTAGCAAAGTGACCTGCTACAGATTGTGATGGGATCTGAATCCAGGCTGCTTGATTCCAGTACCCACGATCCTCTCTGCAGCCCTGTGCCTGTGCTCCCTAAATGGTCCACTCTGCCTGGAACCCTCTTCCTCTTCAATCTCTGCCCATCTCATTGGCGAACTCTTTACATCCTTCACACCTCCTCTGGCTTCCTTGATGCCCCAGAAGAGCTTTCAGCAGGGAAGACAAAACAGGGAGGGAGAGACAAAAATAATTTATGCCAAACACATTTCTGGGCCATTACATTCCTTCACACCTTTTTGCACATAGCACTTTATTTTCAGGGTTCATGTAAGTTAGAATTGGGTTTGTCCTCACGTAAGGGAAAATACAAGACAATAGTAGCATAAGCAAGATAGAAGTTCATTTTTTCTCATGTAAAAGAAATACGGAGATAGACAACCCAGAGCTGATACAGCAGCTTTCATGGCATCAGGGATGGAGGCTATTTCATCTTGCTGCTCCATCATCCTAGTGTGTGGTCCCTTCCCAAGGTGACCCTATAGCTCAGAATGGCTACTAGAGCTCCAGTCATTGCATCTACATTCCAAGTAGCAGAAAAAAAGAAAAGGGAAGTTTGCTTATTCCCTTTAAAGAGACTTCCCAAAAATCCCCACAACATTTTCCCTTTATATCTCATTTGCCAGAATTTGGTCACATGACCACCATACTTTGCTGCAAGAGAGTCTGGGAAACATAAGCTTTTAGCTGGATATTGGGAGAATGGTTATTAAGAGGCAAACCACAGTCTTTATCATATCATTACTTTAACATTTATCATGTCATACATGGGATGGCTTATTTGGCTATGTTCCTCCTCAACCAACTAGAATATCCTGAGGGCAGATCCTTGTCATCTTTCTCCTCCTGTCCTAAAGCCTAGCACAAGTTGGGGACACTTGAGATGGGAGAACAAGAGGGTGGGTATTATGTTTCTTTGGATGCTCTGTGGCCCATAGCATGGTTCTCTGCTCATGGCAAGCCTCCAGTAATTATTCAATTGAAATGAATATAAATGTTCTTGGCCCCAGTTTCCCCATTGATAAAACAGGGAAACCCCAGTTTGGACACTCTTAGTGTCAATTATATAAAACTTGAAAATTATAGATAAGCTTTTTTTTTAAATAAAAAAAAAAGGAAAACCTTGCTAGAGATAGCTGTTGCATATAGCTTTTGCTGTTCCTCTATTTCTTCTGCATAAACACATATACATGCTTTGCATGTAACAGAAGCCCACGGTATGTGCCACTGTATAATCAGCTGTTTTCACTTAACATATGAGGTGAGTTCTGCTTTTGCCTATGCAAATCAAGCTTGTAGAGATCACTATTCTCAATAAACACCTACAAAACCTGCATAAAACTTTTAAAAAGAAAATAATAATCTGTTAGAAGCCATCAAAGAGCTATCCAGGAAGCCAGGACTTGAAGGTCAAGATCTCAGAGTAAAGAAAAACACACCAAGGTGAGCCCCACGAATAGGCCTATTCTCTTTCCCACGAATAGGCCAATTCATAAGCAGCTAAGGAGGCCAAGAAGCTGAGAAGAGCAGATGCCAAGAAGCAGACAAGCTGAGAAGAGCTTTCAGCAGTCTCACAGGGCTGGAGAGACAAAAATAATTTATGCCAAACACATTTCTGGGCCATTACATGTTCTGAAGCATGTATGAACATTCATTGAAGCTCAAAGATCTTATCTATACATGGAATTTTGGCCTTGGAAAGAACTCTAGAGATAATGAAAGCAAACACTTCATTTTATGGATGTGGCAAAAGAGGCCCAGAGACACTGAGTGACTTGCCCAGATACACACAGCAGACGGGCACACCCTCCCAGTGCCCCCTTCCTTTTCCACAGTGCTCTGCGGTTCTTGCTGCTGCACCCAGCTTCGACTGCCCATTTCTCTCCACACATCCTAGCCGGAGAGAGAGAGAAAGTTAATGTCACTTCTGGTTGTTATTTCTTAATAAATGAAAGTGCTTTTCTAAAAGGAAACCAAATACAAAACCTTTTATAAAAATTATTGGTCATTTCTTCTAATTACTAAAGTAATACAAATTCACTAAAGAAATGTTAGAAAATACAGATAAGTAAAAACAACTGAAAACCAAAAGTACCCACAGATTTTTTTCCTTTCCACCAACCCCTTATTAGCTACTTTAAACTTTTTTATACATCAGTAGGTATAATTTTTCACAAAATGAGTTCATACATACCTTAGTATTTTATAACTTGCTCTTTTAACTTAACATTTATATCATGATCAATTTTTACATTCTCTTCTTTTTTTTTTTTGGTGGCTGGCCAGTACAGAGATCGAACCCTGGACCTTGGTGTTATCAGCACCACACTCTAACCAACTGAGCTAACCCACCAGTCCCTATATTCTCTTATATGATCTTAACAGCTGGTTAATAGACCATTCTGCCAATGTACCATAACTGATTTAACAAATCACCTATAGTTGCACATTTAGATTATTTTCAATCTTTTACTGTTTACACACTACTGCAAAGAGCATCTTTATGCATATCCTGGTGATGTCCATGATTATTTTCTCAGGAAACATTCTCAAAGTATGGAATAATACTCATAGAATTGAATGTTTTTAAACTTCTCAACATCTTGTTCCAAATTGCCCTCTAGGCAGGTTGTATCAACCTACACTTCCACCAGTAGTGTGCACACCAAACCTATGCCCTTTACTTAAGGGGGCATGGATAGGGTAGATCTTGCCATTCCAGCTTGTTATCTGCCGTTCTTGCTCACGTTCCTTTAAATAGATAAGCTTTATATAGCATGCAGTCTAACAAATTTAGAGTGGAGAAGTTGGCCTCACTATCCAAGGCCAGGGACTTTGGAACTAAGTCAAGGCCAAGTTGAAGGTGCTCAGTTCCCCTGAGTTCAGGTTTCAGGACATGCCTCTGGGATTCCAGCCACTCCCCAAGGTCTCAGGCCCCTCCTCTGGGCTTTCCCCTGGAGGAAAGTTACTGTTGCCAGTTAGACCTATTTTTAGCACCAACATAAGGAAAGTGAGACCACAGGGGGCTGGCTTATGCAAATCCAGTGGCTGGGCATGCTCATCAGAGAGCACAGAATATTCTCGAATATACCTGGTGCATGTGATAGGGTCTGACCAATGAACATGTTCCAGAAAGAGACTGAGTATGTACAAGACTAAATGTTACATAACTGGGAACTACCCCCTTAATTGAATATTCATTAGAGAGCAAAACTATAAAAGCTGAATCGCAGCAGAAGGCAGAGCTGTTGCTCACTTTCCTGGAGGCAGCCAGCGCTTTGCTGGCTTAGGTGTGTATGCTTTACTTTGTATCAAATTTACTTGCAGCAAGCAGGTGCTCACTGCAGCAGAAGGCAGAGCTGTTGCTCACTTTCCTGGAGGCAGCCAGCGCTTTTCTGGCTTAGGTGTGTATGCTTTACTTTGTATCAAATTTACTTGCAGCAAGCAGGTGCTCACTCTCTTGAGCCAGCCTGCACTCTGTACTGAACTTTAAGTATGTTTTTCTTGCTTTTTTGTTAAACCTGGTGTGAGCCCTGCTCAGTCTCTGGAACTATGTGGCACTCTCTCTTTGGAACTTGTATTTCTTACCTACTATATTAAACTTGTTCTCACTTTCTGCTGTGACTCTGCCCTTGAATTCTTTCCTGTGGCGGAGTCAAGAACCTGGTAAGAGGATGGGGTGGGTTGAGGCTGGCTACCCTACCTCCAACATCAAAATGGTCAATTTTGATGACTCTAAGTAACATAGCAAGCCACTTGGCCCACTTTGGTCCTGAAGAATGGATTTCTACTCTCACAAATTGAGCTGGAAATAAAGAGAAGGGCCATTGTGTCTACTTTGGGTAACTACATGAAAACGACTAGTTGGATCTTTCAGCACCCAAAGTGCATATCCCCAGAGGAGATGGCTGACTTCATAATGTAATGGATAGGGAGCTGGACTGGGCTCTCTACCCAGATCTACAAGTCCACAGCTTATTTCACAGCCTAGGAATCCAACAAAAGTGGTATTAATTTCCTCTGGGTTTTAGGGGTTTTGCAATTTTTCAGGCTCTCCTGTGCAAATGCGAAGTTAACTCCCTTGGCTGGTCAGTGATTAAACGTTATCCGTGAAGACTTTAATGGATTTGTTTCAGAGTCAGGGGACATGGGTTCTTTGACTGATTAGCTGGGGTACCTTGGGCAAATGCCTTCCCCTCTCTGGTTGTTCCTCAGTTTCCTTATGTGAGCAAGGAAGTAGTTGGCCTACATTTGGTGAGCCATGATTTCTGTTTTCCAGAGGAGGGAAGAAAGGAGAGGACTCAGTTACTGAGCACCTACCAGAGCCAAGCACTGTGCTGAACACTTTGAACACGTGAGCTTATCTAATCCTAACAACAGCTCTGTGAGAGAGAGGGCATCTGTGTTCTTGCCTGTCCAGCATCAATGACATGTTATTCTGTCAATAGCACCTTGATTTTCTTTTAGGAAGTATCCCTCACCTAGTCCTACTCCAGCATCTTAGGGGCAGCTGACCCCACCCCCTGACTCCAGGCATAGGCATGTGATTCAGGCTTGGCCAATCAGAACAACTGTAATGGTTTCAGAACTGGGCGTGTGACCCAGGCCAGGCCAATTGGAGTCAACCCTGGAATTTTTGCTGGAAGTATTGGGAAGGAGGTGATATCTTTGCCTTGGGCTTGCTTAATTGGCTATTTCTGCCTTCCCGTGGAACGACCCAGCCTGCTGATAAAATGAACACGAAAGAAAACAGAGTCAAGAGACAGAGGGAGATAGATTCATGACAACTTCCTTTGATCCTCTGTAAATGAGCTGTGTCTGATTCTAGACCTGTCTCCTAAATTTTTCTGTATAAGAGCCCTTTTGGGCTGAAGCTGGTTATAATTGGGTTTATGTTACCTGCAAGCAAAAGAATTGTCACTAAAATCCTGGGCATGATATAGGCATTATTAATCTCATTTAATTTAATAAATTATTCCTCTCAGTTTACAGAGGAGGAAACTGAGGCCCAGAGAAGTGAAGTAAACACAGCTAGCAGTGACAGAGCCGGTATTCTTAATCTATTTCTTTTTTCTCCTTACCGCTAATCTCTATTCCCCTTTTCTAGCTTTCTTCCACAAAGTGCAGAAGAGGTAGCGGGGCTGTGGAGCCAGACTGATCCAGCTTCCAGACTTGGTTCAGCTGCTTCCTAATTGTCTGATCTTGGGAGGACTTCTTAGCTGCATACTGTGAACAAGTCTCTTCATCTCTTTGTGCTTCCGTTTTCTTATCTGCAGAATAGGATGACAATAGTACCGACATCATGGAATTGTCGTGAGGAGCACGTACATTAAATTGTATAAAGCCCTTCGAACAGAGCTTCCGTTTTCTTATCTGCAGAATAGGATGACAATAGTACCTACATCATGGAATTGTCGTGAGGAGCACGTACATTAAATTGTATAAAGCCCTTCGAACAGAGCCTGGCGCACAGTAAGTATGACATAAGGGCTAGCTATTCTTTTTTTTTCTGCTGCTGCCTGTATTTTGTTAGTAAGTTGGTTCTCCCCTCTTGATCCCTTTGTGACCTAGGTTACCTCATGATATATCAGTTCCAAATGCCAAAACAAAACAGCACATACCCTGGTCACTAGGGGCTTCAAATAATGTCTGGCATGCTGTTTTTAAAATGCTGATTTTTTTCTAAGAATGCTGATCAGTATGGGTTTAGCAGGCCTAAAAGTAACCCGGGAAGTGAAACTTTGGAGAGGAATTCCAAATAATCAAGTCTTTGCTGATTGCAGAAAGGAGAGAGGGGATGGAAGTGGACCCAGCCCCAGCCATTTCTGGTCCCCGCCTCCCCCACTCCTGTAAGCCCCATACCTGTAGAGAGAGAAAATGTATTTCCTTCAGAGTTTATTCACAGTTGCTGCCCTGAGTGCTAACTCATTTCCAAAGGCTGCATTAGTTTGGTAAAGTGTAAAATCTGGAGAATCACCAGGGAGTGGGAGGGGGCCTACTGTGGATTGGGGGCGAGTCCTGGTTGTGGGGTTGTGCTAACGTACAGGCGGAGAGAAGCACATGGGGAATCCTTTACTCTCTGATTCATAATGGCC
Source organism: Galeopterus variegatus (assembly GCF_000696425.1). Lineage (NCBI taxonomy): Eukaryota > Metazoa > Chordata > Mammalia > Dermoptera > Cynocephalidae > Galeopterus > Galeopterus variegatus. The sequence goes on along the minus strand of NW_007732310.1, from coordinate 150,679 downwards.
AGAGACAGTACCCAGGAGAGTAACATGGCCTGTCAGCTATGCTGAATCCTAAGTCTTCTGTCTCTGCACACCAACTATTGGCCCTTTAATCTCCACTTTACAGACTGGCTCAGTGGGCGATGAGCTACCATTCATGGAGCATTTACTAATCCCTTTACATAAATGACATCATGGAACTTTTCAACAGCCCCATTGAGATGATTATAGCATGACCTTGAACCTTGGGGCCAGGATGCATAGGCTGGATTCTCAGTTCTCCTATTCGTGATCTTGTGCCAGGTGCTCAATTTCTTTGTGCCTTAGTTTTCTTATCTATAAAATGGGTATAATAATTATTTCTATTTATTCAGGGTATTGTGAGGATTGAATGAGTAAGCACCTGTAGCACTTGGAAGAGTGTATGGCACAATGACAGTTGTTTTTATTACCCTCATTTTATAGACGTAGACCCTGAGACCAGGAATGGGGACCACTCACCCACCATGCACAGTTTGTGACGCTGGGCCTCAAACCCATCTCTGTGTGATCTCACAACCACAGCACATGGAATTGCCCCCTACTAGGAGGAGGCTAAAATATGCCACTGTACGCATACCCACAGCCTAACCCTCCACTTCCCTACTTCTCAAACACCTTCTCTGTCTTGGAGCTTGGGTGGCTCTTCTGAAGTGCTGATGTCACATCTGAAGCCATAGCTGTTTGGGGATTCAAACGGAGTTTTCCTGGTGCTATGGAGAGAGAAAAAACTCTACCACTCTCTCCCAGCTCTGGAAATGAGGGCAGCGAGTAGGAATCAATCTCCCAGAGCCAGGGGGCAGGGAGTCCTGGGGACCTGCAGGAGAACCCACCTTCCATCCCACCCCACCTCTCTGCTCAAGGTGGCACAGGATGCTAATTGAAACACTTAGCTCATTTGAAACCTGAACTCATTCACCAGGAGGGCCCAGGGAGAAACAGAAGAAGGGTGTGGGCTTCTAGCCCTTGGGGGTCTCTCTAGCTCCCCACGACATCTCTAGGGGTAAGGTCCCTATCTGTCAGTCTTATTCTAGCTCTGTCTGATTTGGTCTGTCTTTTTCTATTTTGGCTTCTCTAGCAGGGATGAGAGATGTGAGGTGTTACTGTCTGTCTTAGTCCCTCTGAGGCTGACTTTGCCAAACACGCTCTCCTCTCTGTTTCAGGCCTCTTTATCTTGACTTCACTATTTCTGTCTCTCTGCCCCCAGGTGTGTGTTTGGTGGTGGTGGTGGCGATAGTGGTCGGGTGTCTCACCAAGGTTCTCCCCCTTCTTTCACCTCTTTCCAATCCCCAAGAGCCGCCCCACCGCGCAGAGCCAGAGGCTGGCGGTGCAGCGGGAGCAGCTCCGGCTCTGGGGCGGAGGTGGGAGAAGGTGTCGCTCCAGCGTGGGAGGGACCCCCGGCCCGCGCCCCCCTCCCTCCCTGCGGGCCGGCTCCTCCCCCCGC
>NW_007732310.1:143012-148359 GCF_000696425.1 Galeopterus variegatus | reverse complement strand
TGGCCCCAGCGCCCCGACGCGCGGCCACCTGTGGCTTCCCCGGGCTTGGCCAGCGCGCGCCCTGAGCGCCGCCCCGGGGGCTGCGTTTGATACGAACCGCAGTCCAGTGCACCTGTTGCCTGTGCCAGGCGTTGGGCGTCTGTTCTCTCTTCTGTTCTTCCCGTAATTCGATGAACCGGGTATTATTATACCCATTTGACGGAGGAGGACACTGAGGTTGGGGGAGGCAGAGTTTTGCCGGGAGCACCAGCTAGTGAAGGGGAGAGCCAGGGTTTTGAGCCGTGTCGACCTGACCCACACCACTGAAGCACACCGGGCGAGCCCCAGGCTCAGCCTCACCAGGTGTCCGGGTGTGGGACCGTCGGGACCGCCACCCACCCTCCTCCGCACCCCGGCTGCAGCCCCGGGGCGGGGGCGGACCACCTCTTTCTCATTGTACCGAGAGAGGATCCTTTGGGGAAATGGTGGTTGTTACGGCCAGGGAGCGGATTTTGGTGACAGAAGCGCATCAGGGTTGCTCTCTCAGGGCGAGGGTGAGAGGGGACCAAATTGTGGAAGTTGCTCTCGGTTTTTCTGGAAGGAGCCTGGGAAGTCAGGAGCAGGAGCTAGAACACAGCGGTTCTTCACAGAAGCCACCTTTCCCTCTCTGGGTGATCCCGCCAACCTCCCACAGAAGATCCCATCCCTCTTCCCCTAATCCCCTCGTCTCCGTGAGGTGTCGGCGCGCCTACGAGCTGGTAGTGCACAGATGCTCCAGGCAGGGTCGATGTCCTCCGGCAGAGGGCTCCCGCCTCAGACCAGAGCTGACAGGAGGGATAGGCTGGGCGTCCTGTGTGAGTAATGTCGCCAGGCTGGAAGATGCTTGGAGAACTCATTCCATGATGGGAGGGGAGCCTGTGACAGGAGCGCAGATGAGGTGTGTCTCCAGAGCATGAAGGAGAGGGGAGTTGGGTCTGATAGGGAGGGGCTTACGTGCCCTACTCTTGGTTTTTATCTTGGAGGCAGCCAGGAACCAGCAGAGACTGGGTGAGAGAGGGTAGACCCATCCAAGCCTCATTATTCCGTTTAATACTCACAGCAACCTTGCAGGGTAAGTACTGTTACCACTCAGAGAAGCTCAGAGAGGTTAAGTAACTTGCCCGGGGTTGCCCAGCTGGTCTGTGGCAGAGTTGGGATTTGAACAGCAGTCTTGCCTGACTCCTGGTTTATCAATGAAACTCAGGCAGTGGATAGAACCTTAGGTCCTTCTGTGTTTGTGGCTTTCAGCAGCAAAGATAAAGAACAGAGGGTTGCCAGGCAACAGGGTCCCCAGTGCCCCTGCATTTCTCTCTAATAAGTGTCCTTTGGGAGGCCTGCTGATGAGTGGGTTATTGCTCACAGGAATCTCTGACAACCCCATACAAATACCCACACATGATTCAGGGTTTGCTGGACGCTCACACGCAAGGCTGCCCAGCTGTATCAAGAAGTATTTCCTCTAGTTGGGGGAGAGCCTATGGAGGAGGGTAGGGCATACCTGGTACCATTTTTAAGTGTGACACAGAGTCCTGCGAAGGTGGGAGATAGCTGGGTGCTGCCTGTCTATGATTTCAGAGCTGGGTGGAGGCCAGAGCTGTCTGCCAAGGGACCCCATACCCAAGAGGAGTTTGGGCAGTCCTGGGCTGGGGGTGGTCCCTTCTGGCCCTCAGCTGAGTGTCTGAGGTAGGAGGAACTTGTGTGTGAATCTGCTTCCCTTGGACTCTCAGAATTGCGTGTTCACACTTTCTCCTTCACAATCAGGGAGTGCTTAGTAGAAAACAGTGTAGCCTTTCCATAGCAAAGAGATCAAGACTGCGGATTCTGGAGGTGGCCTACCTAGGTTCAAATCCCAGCTTTGTCCTGGATGAGCTCTGTGGCCTTGGGCAACTTGTTCCACTTCTCTGTTCCTCAGTTTCTCAATTTTAGAATGGGGGTATTTGTGGCACATTTCCCCAGGGGGTGGTGAGAAAATTAAGTGTGTTCCTGTGCATGAGGCACTTAGATGATGCCAAGTAATACATAAATGTGCTATGTAAGTGTTAGTTGTTATTACTGTAGTTATTAAGGTTAGACAAGCATAGCTTTGTATGCTGGCTCTGCCACCTGCAAGCCGCCAGCCTCTGCGAGCCTCTTGCTTTCTCATCTGTAAGGTGGAAGTAGGTGTAGTTAGATGTAATGTGTGTCCCAGAAGTTTAAGTGTGGTCTCAAGCTTTAAAGAACCTAAAACCTGAATTCTCCATGCAGACTTGTATAAACTTCTAGTGCTCTGCTAAGTACTCAGCAAACATGGGAATTACCACAGTTATCACCATTCCATTCTGGATAACCTTGCTCCTTCACACCGCAGCTCAAACTTCGTGCTCTGACTTGGTTCTGAGGGGCATGGATTTGGGATGGTTTTCAAGCACATGTTTTCTGATTATCAGGAAGAGTGTTCAGGGAGAGCCAGGAAGGGCCTAGACCAAGTGATGGAGACCTGGTGTGTCCTTTTGTGAAACTCTGGGTTGCAAGGATAGGAGAAAGCCTCTTCCTATCTTTCAGCCCAGGTTCTAGCTGTATGGTCTTTTCTTGGGTCCCTGAGGGTCAAGTGTGGGTTTCTTGATGCTTTGGGATGGAAGAGGGAATGTTTGAAATCCACTTCATGGGGTCCGCTCACAGCTGCGCAGATAGAAAATACCAGCCCAACTGCCTTTCAGACTGTGCTGCCAGCTTGGGAGGTTTTGTGCACCTTCCAAGGGAGGACACATACAGAGTTCTGAATCTTTTTTTTTTTTTCCTCCTCCTGATAGACAGAATGGTGGACAAAAAAAAGTTCAGGGTTGGAACCCAAGCTCTGGCCCTTAGAGCTGAGTGACCTTGGACATCAGTTACCTCATCTGCAAAATGGCCATTAATCACATTTGCCAGTATCTATTTCTCAGGATTAATGCCAGGATGGAAAAGCAGAGAAGGGAAGGAAAAGGCAGACAATATAAATGGCAAAGAATTACATGCAATTGTAAGTAATTCTCATTAGCTTTCAGGCCGGGCATTCTTTGTAATTGCTCCTGATCCAAGACGTTTCATCTGAAAGCTGTACCTGGCAGAGGATCATTCAAGCTTCAGTCACCTGATGCCCTCCCTTTCACAGTGACGCTGAACATTTCTGAATCTCAGGATGCAATTATAATAAAACTCCCATATCTTCTTTATAAGTGACTCACTTCTGCCATTAATGGTGGCAGAGGACTCAGATGCATACTCTTCAGAAACAATGCCACTGATGCTGTTCGGGAAAAGGTGGCAGGATGCCTCACCCCTTTTATGTATTCATCCTCCCTGCTGTAATTCTCCAGTGATAATGCAGGAGGATCACATGGGCCAGGATGGAAGCAGACAGCTCTCAATTTGTGCAGCAGCTTGGATGGCGAGGCCCACTGAAACTTGCTGCTGCCAGCGAATGTGTGTTAGAAATCATTACATCACAGCAGAGAGGAGAGAGTAGAAGAGGTGGAGGAAGGCGCCTCCAGGGAGTTGTTAAAAGTGTGGACTCTAGTGTCCAACAGGCCTGAGTTTGAATCTTGGTTCTGCCAGCTTGTTAGTTGAGGTGTGGTTTTTGGCTATTTTTATAACTAGAAAGAATATCAGCTCTAGAGCAGGAACCATATCTGTCTTATTCACCAGGGCATTTGCAGCTCCTAACACACAGAAGGCACTCATGAGTGAATGAATGAATATTTGAGTGACAGTTTCCTTAATTTGGCCTCAGCTTTCTCATCTGTAAAATGGGGCTAATATAGCACCAGCCTTATAGATTGCTGCAAGGATGAAATGAGGAAATGTTATAAACAGAATGAGCACTCAACAATGCCCTTAATGACAAATAGATGGGCAGAAGCAAGGACACAGCTGGTCTAATCTGGGAAATAGAACGTTTTTCCCACCCTTGGACCAACAAGGATCAATAATACTAGTTGTAAGAATGTCCTATACTTATACAGCACTCTACAAAGTGCTTAAATCCATTGACTCCTACCAACCAGGCAGGAATTGCTATTCCTGTTTTACAGGTGAGGAANCCATATCTTCTTTATAAGTGACTCACTTCTGCCATTAATGGTGGCAGAGGACTCAGATGCACACTCTTCAGAAACAATGCCACTGATGCTGTTCGGGTAAAGGTGGCAGGATGCCTCACCCCTTTTATGTATTCATCCTCCCTGCTGTAATTCTCCAGTGATAATGCAGGAGGATCACATGGGCCAGGATCGAAGCAGACAGCTCTCAATTTATGCAGCAGCTTGGATGGCGAGGCCCAGAGAAACTTGCTGCTGCCAGCGAATGTGTGTTAGAAATCATTACATCACAGCAGAGAGGAGAGAGTAGAAGAGGTGGAGGAAGGCGCCTCCAGGGAGTTGTTAAAAGTGTGGACTCTAGTGTCCAACAGGCCTGAGTTTGAATCTTGGTTCTCCCAGCTTGTTAGTTGAGGTGTGGTTTTTGGCTATTTTTATAACTAGAAAGAAGATCAGCTCTAGAGCAGGAACCATATCTGTCTTATTCACCAGGGCATTTGCAGCTCCTAACACACAGAAGGCACTCGTGAGTGAATGAATGAATATTTGAGTGACAGTTTCCTTAATTGGGCCTCAGCTTTCTCATCTGTAAAATGGGGCTAATATAGCACCAGCCTTATAGATTGCTGCAAGGATGAAATGAGGAAATGTTATAAACAGAATGAGCACTCAACAATGCCCTTAATGACAAATAGATGGGCAGAAGCAAGGACACAGCTGGTCTAATCTGGGAAATAGAACGTTTTTCCCACCCTTGGACCAACAAGGATCAATAATATTAGTTGTAAGAATGTCCTATACTTATACAGCACTCTACAAAGTGCCTAAATCCATTGACTCCTACCAACCAGGCAGGAATTGCTATTCCTGTTTTACAGGTGAGGAAACAGGTTCAGAGGGGTTGGTGGAATGCCCAGAGTCAGCATTTAGAAGCAGCAGGAGGTGGAATATAAATCCAGGTTGCTCTGATTTCCAAGTAACAGCTGTTATTGGTGAGCTCTCTGTTGCCTCCCAGAGGGTGGAAGGTGTAATATTTAGTCTTCCATGAACATGGTCTCTCTCCATTATTTAGGATATTTTTACCATCTTTAACATCTCCTGGTATGGCTTTTTAATTTTTCCTTGGTGGTTTTACATATTTTTTGTTAGGTATATTCCTAGTTATTTGATATTTTGCATGCTGTTTAATGTGTGTGTGTGTGTGTGTATACACACATATACATATATATATTAATGCTCTATTGGTTACTTGTTGGAGAAATATGTTTGCATTTTGC
>NW_007732310.1:140377-142966 GCF_000696425.1 Galeopterus variegatus | reverse complement strand
TTGCATGTTGATTTTGTGTCTGGAAATCCTTATAAACTCTCTTACTAATTAAAAAAAATGTATTTGTAGATTCTTTTGAAAACACTGTGTATATAATTGTAGGATGTGCAAATAACAGTTTTGTTTTTTCATTTCTAGTCCTTTTGTTCCTCCTTTTTTTTTCTTTTTTCTTGCCCTACCACCCTGCTGAGACCTCAGTACAATGATGAATTGAAGAGGTGAGAGTGGGCATTTTGCCTTTTGCAGCTTTTACGGAGGAGCTATCCGTACTTGATGATTAGGTGTAATGTTTACTCTAGGTTTTTGGTACATACTCTCTATCAATTAAAGAAGTTCCTTTCTATTCCCAGTTTGCTGGGTGTTACTTTTCTTTTTAGTCAAAAATGGAAGTAGAGTTTTAACAGATGTTTTTTCTACATCTTCCCAGATGGTCACATAATTTTTCTTTTTCAATTTCTTAACATGGTGCGTGACAATGATTTTCAAATTTCTGGAATCAACTCAACTTGGGTCATCCTGTAGCATCTTTATTGCTGGATTATATTTGTTAACCTTTTTGTTTAGGATTTTAATATCATGAATTCATGAGTAAGACTCACCAGTCATTACCTTTCTCATACTTACTTGTCAGGCTTTGGTATCAAGGTTATGCTGGCCTCACAGAATGAAGTGGGCAGTGTTCCCACTTTTCTGTTCTCTGGAAGAGATTGCACAAGATGGGTGGTGTTCTTCTTTGAGTGTTTTGTAGAACTCTCAGGCGAGGCCCCCAGTGGGTGGGCACTAAAGTGAAGAGTGGAGAGGGAAACCGGTTTCAGCTCAATCCAAGGAGGAACTTTCTAACAGTGAGAGACTGAGACTGCCTTAGGTGGAAGTGGACAGAAACTGAGATCCAGTCTGTCCTGAGTGCCATGGGGAGAGCCCAGCCTTGGACACTGGGTGAGGGTTCTTCCAACCAAGGATCCCAGATGAAGGGTGAAAGCCTGTTGCTCATGAGCTCAGCTCGAGTTTCCGTCCGCTTCTAAAATTGCTGCTGGTGCTGTTGCAGACTGTGTACTTGTGAATTGAATTATTATTTCCTGGTGGCCCCAGATTAAGAGACTTGACTCCATCAACAGTCCTGTTCCAGGTAGGAGAACTCTGTTGTGTTTTCAGCTTTCATAGAATCCCCATATCCCCTCCTGCCAATGTATCTTCCCCCAACCTGCATAGCTAGATTTGGGCAAGTTTTTCAGCTGGACTCTTCCCTCAGTCCTCTTTTAATATAGTGCCAGGCACTGTTCTACCTTGGATCACCTCTCTTAATCTTCAAAACATCTCAGTGAGGTAGTTATTATTATCCCCATTATTCACATTGGGAAAACAAAGTTTCTAGTTGTCATTGTTTTAGTGATTTCATATTTCACACTAAATTATCACTCTCTAACCTTTGGGATTTGGTGTACAATAGAAGTCTAACTTAATTTTCTTTTCACATATTTATCTAATGGTCCCCTCCTGTTTCCCATCCTGTTACTAAATCTTTCTTCCTTTCCTGCACCACCCGTATCAGTACTAAATTACTGTACAGACACTCCTCAATTTACGATGGGCTTACATCCTGATAATCCCACCATAAGTTGAAGACATCGTTTAAGTCAAAAATGCATTTATACACATAACCTACCAAACATCGTAGCTTAGCCTAGCCTACTTTAAACATGGTCAGAACACTTACATTAGCCTCCAGTTGGGCAAAATCATCTAACACAAAACCTATTTTATAATAAAGTGCTGACTATCTCATGTAATTTATTAAATATTGTACTGAAAGTGGAAATCAGATTGATAGTATGGGTACTTGAAGTACGGTTTTTACTGAATGTGTGTCGCTTTCACAGCACTGTAAAGGTGAAAAATCCTGAGTCACACCATCATAATCAGGGACTGCCTGTGTATGTTTGGGGGCTGAGCCATGGAATGGCACACAACTCCAGGAAACTCCATTCTCAAGCTTCTCTATCTTGAGCCTCAGGGTGTGTAAGCTGGAGGCCCCATCATTAGCAGCAGGTCTCTTTCTAGGCTATCTGTTCTGGTCTTTTGAACTGCCTGCTGATTAGGTAGGGTCATGGCAGGAAGTAGAGGGCACGTGCCAATTGAGTGATTGAGAAGAGTTTGATAAAGGGACTATCATCTTGTATAAATTTTTTGGTTTGGGGCACTAACAAGAAATGTGGCGGTACCCCTGGGTATCAGTGGGAGGAGGAGAATTGTTTCTACCTCCAAGCTTAGAGGGACAAGAGAAGGGAGCTATTACCTGAAGAGAGAGGTGTAGAGGCAGAACACTCAGCCACCCTCAGAGGAATAAACCCCCAACCTCACTCTCCTCCCACCCCTCCAGAGGCCAAATCCAGCCAGACACAGATGGACAGCAAGAGAGCCTTTGACATGGTCCAGGTGAGGCAGTCTCTTGGGCACAGAGCAGGTGCCAAGGGGTGGGGATCTGTGCCATGCTGTTTGGACGATTATTTGTTTAGTGTGTTTTCATAGCTAGCAAAGGCATCTGCTTCACCCTTCTTTTTTTTTTTTTTTTTTTTTTTTTTTTTTTTTTTT
>NW_007732310.1:133746-139541 GCF_000696425.1 Galeopterus variegatus | reverse complement strand
ACCGGGCCGGCCCCACCCTTCTTTTTTTTTTTTCTTTTTTTCTTTCAAACCTTTCCAGGCAATTTTCACTCTGTTTATTCTTTCAGGAGAGTTTCTTTTATTTACTCTCGGGCTCTCCTCCGTTTCTGGAGAGAATCACTGATTCACTAAATAAATACCTCCTTCTGCCCTTCGCCCTAAGCTCATGGGAGCCTATACCTACACTGTTGCCAGCCTGCACCTGTGGTTCCAAGGCTCTGTGGACGTGACTGTTGATCCCAGCCCCATAAGGGAAGCCTGGTTTTCTTTCGTCTGTCCGCAGTGTCTCCCTGACTGTGTAGAGAGGCCAGGATAGATCTCAGTTTCAGCCTCACTGGAGAATGAGGGACTAGCTCATTGTAGTGCCATCTTAGGGCTCCTCAGAGCTAATTTGAGAGAAACAATGAATTCTGCATTTAATCAGACCATCACAATCTCATCCTGAAAAAAAATTCATGTGAGGCAGAAAGAGACAAAGAGACAGAATGTAATTGTATATGTAAATTCAATTGTATAAATGATACTCATAAATTCAGTCTACACTGAAGAGCAAAGATTCCAGAGCCCAGCAATGTTGGTTCGGATTCTGGCTCTAGAACTTTCCAGAGCATGTCTTGGGCAAATCACCTGACCCGTTTTTGCTTTGATTACTTCAACTGCATAATTAATGACAATATTAACTTCCAGGACTGTTACGAGTATTAAGGAGTTGTAAAGCTTGAAAGATTATTTGAAAAGCATTTACAACAGAGTCTGGCAGGTCATAAAGTGTTTATTAAATCAATCAATCAACAAATAAATATATGGATTTCTTTCTCCCCTCCCCCTGAAATTGGGAATTATTTTGTCATGTTCCAAAACAAAGTCCACTGGGATTTTTAAATGTGACATTGTGTTAACCTTATACATTAATGTCAAGACCCACATTTCAGTTTCTGACCTGCCTGGTGTTATTAGTGTTTTCTATGTGAGGCTATTTTCTCCTGAATTAGACTGGAAGCACCTTGAGGGCATGCTGCTTGCCACTGTACTAAGGCTCCCTGAAGTGAGAGATTTTTAAAAAGTGCTAGAACCTAGAGGCAGGTGGGTTTGGTGGCAATAGTTGGGGTTTCAGAGTCTTGACCTGGACTTGAATCCTGAGGCCACATATGGAGACACCTCTTTGTCCTCAGAGGAAGCATTTTAACCTCCCTGGACTCAGTTTCCTCATCTGTAAAAGGGAATCATGGTAATAATACCCACCTGACAGCATTCTTGGGAGCCTCTTCCCCCTGATCTGGCAAATGCTGACACCTTCTCATCACTGAGAACTCAGATGTCCCCTCCTCAGAGAAGACTTCCTCTAATAATACCCACCTGACAGCATTCTTGGGAGCCTCTTCCCCCTGATCTGGCAAATGCTGACGCCTTCTCATCACTGAGAACTCAGATGTCCCCTCCTCAGAGAAGACTTCCTTGAACACTCTGTTTTAGGTTGACACCCCTCCCACCCTAACCCAACCATTCTCCATTTGATTTTCTTCATAGCCCCCACCAGACTGCCAGCTCCAGGAGTGGAGGAACATCGTCTGTCTGGTTTATTGCTCTACCTTCAGTGCTTTCATTGCCACCCAGCACCTAGCAGATGCGCAATAATCAAATGAAGGACGTAAGGTAACAGCTAGACCTTAAAGACAAGGAGAGCTTTGGTCATGTCAGTGGTGAGACCACCGAGATGGTGTCTGTATTTTTAACGCAGTGCCTAGTACTGCATAGTGCTTTTGACTCTTTGAATTGAATGGCGTTTTAGGCATTTTGAAAGTAGTAAGAAACACTGGGAAAGTCTGAGTTCTTTTTACTGTTGTGTCAGGAGCTCAATAAATATTTGTCAGTCATTTATTGATTGATTCTCACAGCACTGAGCACCAGACTTGCCTGAGGCCCTGAGAAGCTCCATTAACCATCAGGAACACAAGGCAGGGTTTTCTCCCACTGGTCTCTCCTGTTGGGGGTGGGAAGGGCCAATAAATAGCACTCCTCTGCCCAGCCTGAGTTCTGCACCAACTGAGAATTAAGACAAAAGGCAAGGCAGCTGGAGAACGAAATGTCACCGTTATTACTAATCAGAATGACATTGGAGCATATGGGTTTGCTATTGCAAAGGCCATAATTGTCCAGGTTTCCAGCTCAGGGACAGGCAGTGCTAGGCCGCTGCAGAAGGGCAGCCCCTCTCCTTCCTGGGAGAGGGTGGAGGAGGATACTGGCCCCTAAGAGAAGCAGAGAAGGAGCTGAGTTATTCTTGCCTATTTCGTCTCTCAGATTCACTCATTAATATGTGCAGGGGCCCAGCGGAGGAGCAAAGGAGGAGGTGGAAAGAGGCTGAGGGTATCAGGGTCATGAAGCTGCCATCACGTGGAAGGAGACATGAGGAGTGAACAAGAAGTGTTTTCCTCTCCTTTGTATGAGAATGAGAGCAGGAGAGGTGGGTGATCCGGAGGTCTCTGATGCCTGTGTATTATGTGTACTGGCAGTTTGTGTGAGAAACAGGGTCCCTGACCTTTCTGATCCGCTGTCTCCAGCTGACTGAGGAAAGGAACTGCCATCTATTGAGAAAGTACTCTAGCCCAGGGCTTTCCTATGCAGTATGTCACCCAGTTCTCTCAATAGCTCTGTGAGATAAGTATTACTGTGCCCTTTTTATTTTATTTTATTTTATTTTTTATTAAATCATAATTGATTATACATATTTTTGGGGTTCAACATTGACATATGTTGATCAAATCAATATTACTAGCATATATATTGTTACAAATTGTACTTTTTCTTTCTGCCCCTTGTCCAATCTTCCCCTCCCCTTCCCCCGCCCCATAACCCTAGATTTCTTCTCTCCTTCTGAAAGAATAATGGTTACTCTGTTGATTTGTTGCCTAGATGATCTGTCCAATGCTGAGAGGTGTGTTCAGGTCCCCCAATATTATCGTAGAGCAAATGCTTCATCCATCAAACTGGAATGGCTTTTGTGGAGAGAGACATCTTCTTCTTTTCTTTGGTCTCTGCTGGTGACTCTCCTTTTGTCAATGCACTTCAGTGGCTGGTGGACCATCTGCGTGGTGGTTGTGGCATCTAGCCACTTTCACAGCAGCACTGGTTATTGTGGTGTCTGTGGTGGGCCACCCACATGGAGGTGATGTTTTTGGCATGCTCTTTGGCACTGGTGGTGTGCCTGGTTATAGGAGGGGGGGGTCCAGTCCCTGGATCCATGCCTCAGGACCCCAGGCAGGCCTCAAGGTGCTGGTGGTGTGCCTGGTTGTGGGAGGGGGGTCCGGTCCCTGACTGTACCCATTTTATAGCTGAGAAAACTGAGGCGAGAGATAATGACTTATGCTAGAGTGAAATCGGGGAGACCAGTAAGGAGCTTCTTGCAGTCATCTGGATGAGAGAGGATGGTTGCTTCGTCCAGCAGGGTGATGGCCATAGAGAGAAGTAGACAGATTGAGAGTGTTTTGGAGTCAGTACATTAGGACTGGATAGGTGGNTAGAGAGAAGTAGACAGATTGAGAGTGTTTTGGAGTCAGTACATTAGGACTGGATAGGTGGTTGGGTGTGGGGAGGTTGCATGGACCGTTACTGGAAGGCATGAGTTTCTTGGGTAACTCACGGTTATTTTCATTTTGGTTATTTTTGTTTTTATTTGGGTTGGGGTTTTTTTTTTTTTTTTTTCACTTTGGATAGACTAGATGTGACCCTCATAGGCAAAGATTATTCAAAGCATTAGGAATTCCACAGGCAGCACCGCATCTGCACCTCTCAGTGGAACCGAAACTGATGACCACTCACACTTCATTGGAAGTGCTAGCTGGAACGTGCTAAGAGAGAATGTAAACATTCAGGGCAGAGGTAAGGGTGAAAAGGGAAAGGTGCTTGGGTCTGTAAGAGGTCTGGTAAGGAAGGGGGTCCTGGGACATCCCCTCCCCACTTCCTTCTTGCCCTTCCAAGATCCTGCTAGAGGTGGCAATTGCTGCAGCTACCGCACTGTCATGTTTCCAGAGCCCTCTTTGGCCTCCTTCCAATCTCAGCCTCCCCAGGGCATTCAACATGAGCTTCCCAGCCCCCAGGCAGCCCCCTGCTGTTCCCAGAGGTCTCTTTTCCAGAGATGAACCTAATCATGTCATTTCCCTGCTCAAAATCCAATGACATCCTCTGCAGCCATGAAATAGAATGAAACCTGAGTTGGGAAGATGTCTGTGGTAAATTCATTGTCAAGTGAAAAGAGCAAGTGGCAGCAAAACATGGACAGTACCTGACAGCAGAGCACTGGTCAGAAGCATGGGCTCTGGGTCACACTGTGTTTGAACCCTAGCTCTGCCACTTAGTAAGTATGGGACCAGGAGTGAGTTCTTAACCTCTCTGTGCCTCAGCTTCCTCATCTGTGAAATGGGAATGATCATAGTATTCTCCCCCATAGGGTTGTAAGGGTTAAAGGAGTTAATACATCTCAAGTGCTAACCCAGTGCTTGGCTCCTAGCAGCACTCACTAAATGTCAGCTATTGTGATGCCATGGCAATGCACCTCTCTCTCTTTTCACCTCATTCTTTAGGACTCAAGTTAGACATGTCCTTCTCCAGGAAGCCCCCCCGAACAACCCCCAAGGCTCTGGACCCACAGCACCCCCTGGACTTACATCTTAGTGTCGCCATCTATCTCGCCATGGCTACAAGCAGCCTGAGAACATGGGTTGTGGCCAGTTCTCCATTATATCCCTGGTACCTATGCAATGCCAGGAACATAGTGCACCCTCAGGAAGTACTACTGAATGAATGAATGAGTGAACGAATGAGTGTGAGCAGAGCTTTAAAACATAATGCTTCAGTGGGTGGAGATGTGGAGGAAGGGCATTCTAGGCAGAGAGAATGGCATAGCAAAGGCACAGAGGTGGAAAGGCGCATGCTCGGGGAAGAGTACATGGCCTAGACTGGCCATGTCACAGAATGTGACTGGAAGTCTTACAGAAAGTTGCTAAGGTAAGGCCCGTTGTCAGGATGGCCGAGCGGTCTAAGGCGCTGCGTTCAGAAAGTTGCTAAGGTAGGCAAGGTGGTTAGGGAAGGTTTAGTGAAAAGAAAGGAAAGTAGGTGTAATGGGTGTGGGCGTGAAGAAGAAAGCCCATGTATCCTTTTCCTTCAGTTATACCCTGATTTCTTTTCTTTCAGTTACACCCTGATTCCCCAGACTGGCTTAGGTGTTCCTGTGACCCTATGCACTCGTCATTATGTAAGATAAATACCTGGTTTACCTAACGCCAGACTCAAGTTCCTCAAGAGATCGACATTTACAGTGTATTTTTTTCCCCTAAAAGATAAGTTATTTCCTCCTCTATGCCTACTTTTTCTCTGCCACGTGGGGCACAGACATAGACTGTTTTGTGCATTCTGCTGTCTGAATATTAACAGAAGTTACTCCAGCTCTTGTGGGAGTAGAAAATTTATAGTTTCTCCACTCAATTGAACCCATTCCCTCAACTCTATTTTCTTTATTGAGTTCTTGAATTAAGCCAGAAATAGGAACAGACTTTCAGTTTATTCCTGGGTCAGACAGAGACATAGGTCTTTTGACCAGTAGCCTGCAGAAGAAAAGTTCTCACTTGAATTGTTGGGACTGAACTAAATCCTGCTCACCAAACCCACACAGGGAAGGGCAGTGCCTGTCCCAGCAGCAGAGGTGCAGGAAGGTGAAACAGGAGGTGGAGTCTGTTCGTGGGGATCGTGGGCCTACTATGCGCTGGAAATGCGCTGGAGAGACC
>NW_007732310.1:121161-132945 GCF_000696425.1 Galeopterus variegatus | reverse complement strand
GACTAGATAACAGAAATAGATCACAAGACTAATTTTTGTGTTTCTGATGTTGAGTGCTCGCTGGTAGCCAGGGATTTTCTTTCTTTCTTTGTTAGAGGCAGAAACACACACACACACACACTCAGGCAGGTAGGGATGAAAAATCAAAAGAACATTTGGCTCTGTGGATTGAATCACAAACTGAGTGAGTTACAGAGATTTGGACATCCCAGGTTTGGAGCTGGCGTTGGGCCAGGTTGCCCCAACAGCACAAGAACTGTGACGGTGATCTCACTGTGCCAGTCTGAATACTGAGGGCTTTCTCTGCGTTCTTAGTCACTAGGAAAAAACCTCTCCAGAACCGAGCATCTCTCTGATGAAAGCATTTTACTCCCTTTCATCTCTAACACAGAGCTGTTTGTCTGTCTGTGTGGCAGGTGGTACTTTGAAAACACTGCAATTCAGAGTGGATCTCAACCTCTGTGCTTATTGGTTTACAGTATTGCCCTCATAAATCTTGTCAGTATCACCTAACACAAGGTAATGTCACAATGGCATGTACTGAGCACCAACTGTGTACCAGGAATTCTGCTGGCCACCTTTATATTTTTTGCCTTGTTTGATCCTCTAACAACCTTGTGAGGTCAGGACTATCATTATCTGCATCTTTGAGATGAGGAGCTCGAGGCTTAGAGAGTTGAAGTATCTTGCCCCATTTCACACAGCTAAAGAGTGGAAGAACTGGGATTCAAAGCCAGATCTGACTCCCGCCCATATGTTCTTACCCGCAATTGTGTACGGGTAGGTAGAGCTTTGAGAGGTGACAGAAGCAGGCCTCTCCTTCAGAGGAGGAGCTTAGCCCAGAGAGGGAGGGTGACTTGCCCAGGGCCACACTCCTACTAGTGGCCACAGATGACCACTTACCCTCCCACCTTCTCTGCCCACGTAGCCCCTTGTCCCGATCGAATTGTACTAAAACAAGTGGATTATTTTAATATGTTTTATCGTGATGAAATATATGAAGAGTGAATGTTATGATATGTGAGTTATATCACAATAAAGCTGCTTAAGAAAGAAAAAGAAAAGAGAGGAGAAATGCCCTTTCCAAGATCCCCCTTCTATGGTGCCACTTCCAGGAGGGTTTTCCTATTAGTAGGTTGTTGGACTGCAGAGAATAGAGACATGCCCATGACATCTGTAGGCCCCTGGCTTCTGCCAGCCCATGTCATCTGTTGTCCCCTGGCTTCTGCTGGTCCATGACATCTGTAGGCCCCTGGCTTCTGCTAGCCCATGATATCTGTTGTCCCCTGGCTTCTGCTGGCCCATGGCATATGTTGTCCCCTGGCTTGTGCCAGCCCATGACAACTGTAGGCCCCTGGCTTCTGCCAGCCCATGACATCTGTAGGCACCTGGCTTCTGCTGGCCCATGACATCTGTTGTCCCCTGGCTTCTGCTGGCCCGTGACATATGTTGTCCCCTGGCCTGCTGGCCCACGATGTCTGTTTTTCATGATGTCTGTAGCTTTGTGTCCTTTGCAGCCCCATGGCTTTTGTTTTCTTCCCCTGATGTATCAGCTATGGCCTCCCCTGGCTTCTGCTGGCCCATGACATATGTTGTCCCCTGGCCTGCTGGCCCACGATGTCTGTTTTTCATGATGTCTGTGGCTTTGTGTCCTTTGCAGCCCCATGGCTTTTGTTTTCTTCCCCTGATGTATCAGCTATGGCCTGTATGTATGTTTCATGTTCAGTCTCTCAAGAGTAGATCTATTTAGTTCAGTTAGCCAGTGTCCACAGGGCGAGAAATTTTGACCCAGGCCACTTTACAGAGAGCCCATGAATGACTGTCTTTGGTCGAGGGCCCATGGCTGGTCCATTCCCCAGTGACTGGTATGGTGAAGTCACATGCTCAGCTTTCCCCAGAAGGAGGCTTGGGGGCTCGGCAGGCATCATTCATTCATGTGACAAATATTTATCGGCAGGTAGGATTTTATGTACCCCATAGGTGTCAGGGACTGTTCTGAGTGCTGAGATACAGGGAGGAAGAAGAGGGGAAGATCCTGCCTTCCTAGGGCTTACACTCTAATGGAGGGGCAGGCAAGAAACCAATTATCGAACGAACATAGAGCTCAGTGTTGAAGATAAGTGATGAGCAGGGTGGGGGCTGGTACAGGGTGACATTTGAATCAACTGAGGAACTAAGGCATGCTCATATATGAGGGAAAAGCATTCTGGGCAGAGGGAATGGCAAGACCCTGGGCTGGAAGTGGTGTGGAATGTTCTAGAAAGAATGAGACCTGAGTGGCTGAGCAGAGTGAGTGAGGGTGAGCACAGGAGATGGGGTCAGAGAGGTCACAGGGCTGGACACAGGGAGTCGTTTTGGCCATCGTGAGAACTTGGCTTTTGTTCAGAAGACACTGGGAACTCCTGGAGGGTTGTGAGCCTCCACTGACATGATCGCATGTGGGGTGTAAAGCAGCCCTGGCTGCTGTGTGGATGATACAGTGGGGGAAGGGAAGAGGGGTGGCAAAACGACCCCACAAGAGGCTTGTGCTGCCCAGGCCCAAGCGGCAGTGGCCTAGACCACACAAAGAGGTGATGGGAAGTGCCCAGCTTCCAGGTCTGTTTTGAAGGTGGCACTGCGCATAATGGGCATCTCTCATTTGCTCTTGCCTCCAGCTACCCCGGTGACCCAAGCACTGCTGCCTAGGTGGTTAGCTTGCATGCCTGATCTGTAGCAAGAGGATGATAATCATGTCTCTCTCCTGGGGCCACCGTGAGCATGCAGGGCCTTGGCAGGGCTCCCGGTGAGAAGTGTGTGCACAGCAGTGAGAACTGTCATTGTAGGAACACTGGGATGGGGGTGCAGGCATGTGCAAGGAACACTTCTGGACTGGAGTTCTCCCACTGGTTGTGGGGTGCCCCTGGCTCTGCTCCATCCAGGAGCCCTGGGAGTGGGGTCTTTCCATTTGGAAAGGGAGGAGCAGACCTTTTTCCTGAGCTCCAACCAGGATCCTGGGGCTTTCTCCAACTTATTTAAGTCCTCATATCTTCTTTGAGCAATACGACGTGCCAACCCCACTTCGCAGAGTCTCGGAGAGGTGATGGGATTCACCCAAGCACCGACTGCAAGTGGCAGAGCTCAACCCAAACGGCTGAGCCCTAGCCAGGAGGCAGGGTGGGGTACTGATTAAAGGTCTGGAGTTAAGACCTGCAGAAATCTGAGTTTGAATCCCGGCTCTGCCACTGACTGGCTGTATGACCCTGAGCACGTCCTTTCCACTCTCTGTGACTCAGCTTCCTTATCTGTAAAGTGGGATGATAATGGGCTCCTCATCCGGTTGGAGTGAGGAGTGGGGGTGGTGATGACTGGGAGGCCTTAGACAGAACCACACATGGTGGGCACTCACCAGACAAGAGCTCCCTGCCCTCGCCCCCAGCCTGTGTGTGGCATCCCTGCCAGCATGCCAGCACTTTGAAATAGAGGCCTCATTGCCAGACGCTGTCATGGAAACGAAGAGATGGGGAAATAGGAGAGGCCAGAGGAGGGGTGGGGGTGGGGAGGGGACGTCATTCGCTCGCTTGCCCTCCAGCCCACCTTAGCCAGCTCATGATAACAGGCATGGCTCAGAGGGAGAGTGCAGGCGGAAGCTGATATGACAGATGACCGGCACCTTTGTTCCTACGGGGAATGTGGGGTACACAGCACTACCTGTGGGTCTCAGGCAGGCTGGAGCTGGGATGTGACTCATTCTGGAAACCCTAGTCCATCTACACAGTTCTTTCTGCACTCTTCAAGAGGCAATCTGTTGTGTTTCCCTTTGAAAAAACCTCCCCGCCCCACCTACATCAAGTCAAATCTGTGACCCTCCTGGCTTCTTTCTGAGTCGAGGTCAAAGTGAGTTGCTCACTGTCTTGTGGGCAAGAATAGCTCTGTTTAGGGTCTGAGCTTCCCCCTCATCTATAACTCCTTCCTTAATTACATCCCTTTTGACACCTCGTAGGAAAGGGCCCCACCTCCCTTCTCCACACCTCAGGCCTCCGGCACCCCATCCCACAACTCCTCCTCCTGCCCCCAGCGTGTGACTGCTGTTAGGTCTCTCCTCCCCCATTTAGAATGCAGACTTCAAGCTTTGTAGCCCCTAGAACTCAGCAGATGGATGCCTGTGCTTGGAGTCACACAGAGCTGAGTTGTGATCCCCACTCTGCCACCACACATGAGCTGTGTGACAGATTAATAACCCCTCCAAGTCTCAGTTTGCTGATCAGGACCTGTCTTGCAGGATTCAGTGAGTTAGCTCAGGTGAAGCACTTGCAAACTGTATTAACATTATTATTCTCTCACACCTTTTTAAAACTCAGGAACAAAGAAAGAAGCAGGAGAAAAACCAAAAACATGCTTTGTTTATAAAATTAAGTCATTTCTCATTGAGATGGAAAGAATCCGCTAAACTCTTCCCTTGGAAGAGATGTTGTCAGCTTTGGATCAGTTCATCAAATGTTTATTGAGTACCTTCTATATGCCAGATACTATGCTGGGCATTGGGGAGACAACAGGGGACATGGCATGATTCATGTGGACACAAGCAGTCTCCATATAATAAGATACATGTTATGGTCAAGATGAACACAAAGGTTATGGATGCACAGAAGTGAGTGGGGTTGAGGAGAGATATCTCAGCCCGAGGAACCCTGGAAAGCTCCCTGGAGGAGCTATGCCAGGTGAGTTTCAAGGATGACTTGGACTTAATTCAGCTAAGGTGAGAAAGGCTTTCCAGCAGAAGCTACAGCTGAGCAGAGCACGGTGATCTGAAATAGCACCGTGTGTGCATAAGGAGTTTGGTTTTGCCAGAGCATAAAGTCAAGGTTAAGGGTAGGGAT
Source organism: Galeopterus variegatus (assembly GCF_000696425.1). NCBI lineage: Eukaryota > Metazoa > Chordata > Mammalia > Dermoptera > Cynocephalidae > Galeopterus > Galeopterus variegatus. Next base: position 128,089 of record NW_007732310.1, on the reverse strand, counting down.
GGTGGGAGATGGACTAACCTAGAGAAATAAGTAGGGTCATATTGTTTGGGGACCTTTCAAAACGAGGGATTGCCTCCCTCCCTGTGCTGGTCTAACCTAGAATCTTTTCATCTCAATGAGAAAAAGTTTCAGGGACCCCAGGAGACCAAGAAGGGTTAAAGGGTTTAGACTGCTTGTTTATTCTCTGTAAGCTATCACAGAGTGGCCCCAGAAGCACCAACATGACTTGAGAGCTTGTTAGAAATGCAGAATTTCCAGCTCCACTCCAGGCCTGCAGAATTAGAACCTGCATTTTAACAAGCTCCCTTGGGAACATGCATGTGCCTTACAGATAGAAACGCACTGGGCTCATGTTCAGACATCACCCATTCTGCTTCCTGCCCCCCGGCAAAGATGAACTTTTCATTCTTCCAGCAGTCCAGGAATAGGCATGTGTCATTGGCTTTAGAAGAAGAGTAGGAGGGGACTCCCCCAACTCTGAGACTGCTCTAAAAAGATGTCTGAACCCTTTTATTACCTCCCAGGGTTCCTTGGTGACGGCTTATTGCTGTCTCTCATCTCATCTGAAGCAGGATCAAGTAGGACATTTAAACACAACTTTCTTACTTATTCTGCAAGGGAAAACTTTTCTCATTCCTTGTTAAAAACTGTCTCCAGAGAAAGGATATTTGGGCAAGAGATTTAGTTGGTGCTACTTGGCTCCTTGCCAGAGATGGCTGATCTGTAAGGACAGGGCACATGGACCTTATGCATGGTACCTGCTTCCCAGCCCCATTTATTCATTTGTGTGTCCTCTTGAGGGAAGATGATGACAGTCTCCTCCATCTCCAAGGACCTTGAAAACCAGGCCATGTGGTTTGGATGTTTGCCAGGGTCACTAGGGAGCCATCGAAGAGTCCTGAGGAGGGGGAGTGGCAGGTTGAATGTTGCCTGTTGAAAGACCACTCTGCCAGCAGTGAAGTGGTGGCAAAAGGAGTCTAGAGACCTCAGCATGGAGGCTGGTGCAGGGGCCCAAGTGATAATTGAGGCCTGGGTCTGGGCAGTGGCCCTGTTTGGTCACACTGCATCAGCCCTCAGAGGCCAAACTTTCCCCTTCTAAGGAAAGGATTCAAGGATTCTGAGTTCATAATCTATCTCATCTGCTGGAGACTCAAGCAACTGCTAAATTTGAAGCAGCAACTTAGAACTAACTGAGAATGGAATTTGGAAACCTCTGTGGATCGTACGTGGCCGATGAAGTCATCTATTTAGTTCTGGACAGTTTAGGAGCTGCCAGCTGGAATCTTGGCGTTTCCTGGGAATGCTTCCTAATTCTCATACCAGAACCCTCAGACCCTGCTGAGAAGGGGGAGGAAGAAAGAGAAGCAGGGCTTGAAAACCCGTTGGTTGCTTTTGGTGAATTTTCTAGGAGTAAACTAGATCATTATTTCCTAAAGTTGCTCTGTGGAACCCTAGATGGAAAGAGGTTTCATGGCTGGATGAGCTTTGAAATGCTGTATATCATAGACGCTTCTTGGGGACATTCCCAGTGAAGAGTGGAGACTTTGGGTTGGATAGAACCTGGCTTTGAATCTCAGCTCCACCATTTATTGTGTGATCTTGGGCAGTGAACTTTTCTTGGGTTGACTCTATCTCCTTGTCTGTAAAATGGGAATAATTGCAATACTGATGACATGAAGTTGTTATGAGAATTCAGAAGGAAGTAACAGCATATGTCTGGCAATTAGCAATTACTAAATAAAGGGTAGCTGTTAAATTATTATTGTATTTTAATATTTATTGTTAAACTATTTATAAAAATGTATCTAAAATATATAAATCATTATTTTCAATTTTAACTTTAAAGGCTGCGAGAAGTCCTGCAATAAAATCTACTTCATTTTTCTTAACCCAATATTTTTGAAATTTATTTGATCTTGGAGTCTCCTTTTTCACACAACGTACAGGAATTTCCTGAGGTATTCATGCTCTGTGGGACTCACTTTGGGAAACAGTGATTTTGTGTTTTGGAAACAGTCTGGGGAAGTCAATTTCTCTGAGCTGGGATTCAGTCAAACATGGTCCTTCCTGGGTGTAAAGAGTTGTGTTTCATCCTCAGTTTCTCCTCTGTTTCCGTGGGACTCACTTTGGGAAACAGTGATTTTGTGTTTTGGAAACAGTCTGGGGAAGTCAATTTCTCTGAGCTGGGATTCAGTCCAAACATGGTCCTTCCTGGGTGTAAAGAGTTGTGTTTCATCCTCAGTTTCTCCTCTGTTTCCTCTTCCCCCAAGACTGTGACTCACAAAGAAAGGCATGGGCTAACCATGCCAGAATTATAGGGCTAGAGGTTGGGGAGTGGAGCTTAGGGGTGTAGCCCACTCCTGGGAAAACTCCTATTCATCCTCCNTTTGATCTTGGAGTCTCCTTTTTCACACAACGTACAGGAATTTCCTGAGGTATTCATGCTCTATGGGACTCACTTTGGGAAACAGTGATTTTGTGTTTTGGAAACAGTCTGGGGAAGTCAATTTCTCTGAGCTGGGATTCAGTCAAACATGGTCCTTCCTGGGTGTAAAGAGTTGTGTTTCATCCTCAGTTTCTCCTCTGTTTCCTCTTCCCCCAAGACTGTGACTCACAAAGAAAGGCATGGGCTAACCATGCCAGAATTATAGGGCTAGAGGTTGGGGAGTGGAGCTTAGGGGTGTAGCCCACTCCTGGGAAAACTCCTATTCATCCTCCTGTATCCATTCTGATGTTAAATTTTCTCAGAAGCCTTTACATCTTACCCAGGCAGAGTTAGCTGGCCATTCTCACATGAGAAAGCCCGCAGCCACTAGTGGGAACCTGACACTCAACACATATCACATTGAACCATAGTTATCTGTTATGTGACTGTCTCCCCAGCTAGACTGTGAACTTCGTCAGGGCAGGCATCATGTGTGCGGCATCTCAGTAATCCCACCCAGCACTTGATCAAGACCAGATTTCATTCACCACCCTCTAGGGATTCCCAATGACTCAGACCAGGGCAGGAGGAGTGAAGAGATAGCTGGGAGAGGCCATCTCAGCTCTGACAATTCTGCAGGTTCCCATTGCCTTGGGGAAAAGAATCAGAGTCAGAGCTGGTTCCCTCTGCTTGCCAAATGTGAGGTTCAAGACCTTCTGGGGTCCCTGAGTGCAGAGTCCCAAGAGGCAGGAGATGTTGCCTACTGGGGTTGCTTTTGTTGGCATAGACCTGATGAGAGAAGGGAGAAAAACCACTTCTGTAGTAAAAGGGCAGAGACAACCACAAAGGAATGATAAGAAAATCAACCCCTGATGCCCACTCCAGAGTCTGTATACCATGAACTGTAAAACTGGGGGCTTGTTTAGAGCTAGATGGAGGTCTGTGGATGTTTAACCATGGAAGAAGACAGTTGTCTCCAGTGCTCTGAAGGCTGGGGGTGGGCCTGCTGCACAGGGGCCTGGCTGATTCCGAAGGGCTCAGAGGCCAGAACTGGAACCAGGGGGCTGCTCCTGGCTGGCCCATAGCCTGGAGATTCAGCTCAGGGCATGTCAGGGCCCCAGCAGCAGTGGTGGGAAAAATGGGGGAAGCTCTAAACCAGTGCAAAGACTGGGGGAACTGCTAGGCTATAGGCTGCCCCTCTTCTCACCCATGGCATCAGTCAGTGAAGAATGGGGTCTTTTTCAGGCCTGGGTCCAATAGGATCCCAGGTGGGCTGTCTTAGTTTCATGGTTTATCTGGATCAGGAGCCTTCTCCCCATCAATGTCTGGGGATGGATAAAGAATGCTGAGCCAGACTGGAGATGGGGTGGTGGGGATCTGCGGTTGGGATGCTAAGGCTTGGTCAGGTCTTGGGGTCACAGCCGGGAAGGATTCCTTGCAGGAATAACAACAACAATAGTAATGACAATAGCAGCTTCTGTTATTATTATTATTATTATTATTATTTTCCCTTTTTTTTTTGTCTTTTTTCGTGACCGGTAACGGGATCGCAACCCTCGACCCGCACCGCACTCAACCAGTGAGCGGACCGGTCTCTACATGGGATCCGAACCCTCGGCGGGAGCGCCGCCGCGCTCCCAAGCGCCGCACTCTACTGAGTGCGCCACCGGGCCGGCCCAGCTTCTGTTATTATTGAGCACTTTCTGTAACTGACCTCATTTAACCCTCACTACAACGCTTTGAGGTGTGTATTTTATTCCCATTTTGCAGATGGGGAAGTTAAGGATCAGCAGATTATATACAACCCCTCAGGTCATTTAGCTAGTAAGCACCAGAGTTGGGTTTCAAATTTAGGTCTTTCTGGCTCCTGACCATGAGGCTGTTGTGTCTGTCATCCCAAGGGAAATGAGATAGATTCCTACTTGTATAGACTATGCCAGTGGGTCTGAATCCTTCAGACTCAATACCTCCTTTTTTAACAAATAGTTTGTAGTGCCCTCTTTACCATCCTGAAATGCAGTTCATATATTTACAAATACTAAAAATGGTAATAATAATGATAATAACACACTAACCATTAAAAATTATATCATTATAAATATGTTAGTACATATTTCAGTACGTAAATGCTTGGGCATGCCTGCACTTGAACATTCTCTGAAGCAGTAGGATCTGGCAGCCACATCTAGACTCAGGTGACACACAGCTACAAATGCGTATGGTACAGGTGTGTGGAATTGGCTACTCAAATGCCACCAAGTGATTTAACTCACAGTGAGGTTCCAAACAAAACAGCCTATCATCTTCCCTCAATTTGTATGATCAGAGCAATCTTAGAACATTAAGAATAGATTGAGACTGTGCAATGAGTTTTTGTTTATCTGCAAATAGAATTAAGGATTCTGGACTCAGGTAACTATATAAAAGCTCTTCCCGCATACATATAGTCCAGGGAACATTTGAAAGATGCTCAGGACAAAGGACGATTTTTCAATGAGTGAAACTTCACTGGCCAGTGGCCACTAAATGCCAGTGTGTCCCCCAAATCATTGTGATAATCCAAAACGTCCCCATCCCAGCATTTCCAGATGCCCTATAGAAGGGGGTACATCCCACCCTATTGAGAACAATTCTATGAGGCTAAGGTGGAGAGGTGGGGTGAGGCTTGAGGTTTAGAGAAGCATATGGGCACCCACAGTACCCACTCCTCCAATATGAACTCCAGGCCTCTGGCTATTGTTCTAGGCAGCACCTACTGGTGAGCCTGAAGGTGCCCAATGCCTCAGGTTGTCTCAGGGCCTGGATGGGCTGAGCCTATACCCAGTCGGGATTAGGGAAAAGGGAGCAGAAATGAGTATTGAGTGTCTACTCTCGGATGGGCCCGAGGTTATGCTGCTAATAAGTGGTGAAGCCAGAATTCAGACGAGACCATCTGACACCAAAGGTGATGCTTTTACCTTACTTTAAAAAATTAAGATTCTGATTTCAGGGACTAATGGACTAGAAATCTGGAGATGATGTCGTGGACTGTCCAGAGCATAGCTAGGAGTCAGGTAGGACCCCAGTCCTACTGCTCATCAGCTGAGTAACTTTGAAATGGCTCTTCCCTCATTCTTTTCCTGGTGAACTCCTATGCATCCCTCAAGACCCAACTCAGACATCACCTCTTTTGTGAATTATCCCCAGCTCCTTCAGGATGAGGGAGTGTTCTCCCCTCTGCTCCCATTCATAACTCTCACTATGACACTTATCACCTTGTGTTGTGATTCCTGATGTGTCTGTTTCCCCCCACTTGAGGGCAGAGACCTTGTCTGACCCACAGCCCCTTCCCTCCACCTCCAGTGCCCAACACAGTGCCAGTCGGGTGCATCACAGGTGTTAATAAATAAAGGACGAATGAATGTTTGAGTAAATTAACTTTGCTTGCTATGCTGCTTGTGGAGCTGGTCATGGTCACCTGGGATTTACTGGCCGTGATGGCCTCTCTTCAAGCACAGAAGCTTTTCAGGTGGCACAGTTAGAGACAGAGTCAGCATGTCCCTGCTGCAACCAGCCTCCCTCTGAAGAGGTCTGTCCAAAAGAGTTCCTCGGTGGGGTTTCTTCCAAACGCGCCTGCATCCTTCAGTCATCTCTGTTATCTGGGCCCAGCCACCCCCAAACCAGAGCTTTCAGCCGCAGAGGAGAGGTGGTTGATGGCATTTCAACCCAGGCCTTGGGGGGAGCGGACACTGTTTGCCTACCCTGCCATTGTCCTTCAGCCCCTGTCCCTCTGCCCTGTGCACACTTTGTCCCTGTTCTGTCCCCTCGGGGCCCAGGTCCATTCATGTCCCTCCCAGCCTCTGGCTGCTGGGCACAGCCCTCCTCTTCTTCTGGTTCCAGCTCATCCTCCTCCCCGCTGTCATTCATAAACTAGGGATTTCTTCCCCAGCCCAGTCTATGGGTGCTTTCCTCTTAAAGAGGGTGGGGCTCTCATGGGGGTTGGGGACAAACAGGGTTTCAAATCCCAAGTCCCTCATTTCCTAGTTAAGTAGCTGGAGTGGACGATGGTGGTGTTCTGCCCAGATCCCCTGGGACCGCTCTGTAGTTTCTGGGTGACTGTCCCCCAACCTGACCATGGGAAAGCCCATTTCCCTTTAACTGGTTGGGCTGACTCTGGGCTGTGACTTAACCTCAGGGCCCCCCTGCAGGATGAGACAGGACTTTGCCCACCACCCAGCTCTCTCTGCTTTCTCCTCAGAGCACCTCTGTAATACAGCTCTCGCACAGGAGTCCTTATTGCTAAGTCTGTCTCTGGGGAACCTGAATTAAGACAGCAACTGGGGCGGGCCGGCCCGGTGGCACACTGGAGAGTGCGCCGCTTGGGAGCATGGCGGCGCTCCCGCTGAGGGTTCGGATCCCATGTGGAGACTGGTTCCCGCTCGCTGGCTGAGCGCGGTGCGGGTGCGACACCGAGGGTTGCGATCCCGTTACCAGTCAGCAAAAAAGACAAAAAGGAAAAAAAAA
>NW_007732310.1:119863-120693 GCF_000696425.1 Galeopterus variegatus | reverse complement strand
GCGACACCGAGGGTTGCGATCCCGTTACCAGTCAGCAAAAAAGACAAAAAGGAAAAAAAAAAAAAAAGACAGCAACTGGGGCAAGTCACTTTACATCTCTGGGCCTCAGTTTTCTCTTCTGTACATTGGGGTTAGGAATAAAAACTTCTGAGGGTTATTGGCAGGATTAAGTAAAATCGTGCATGTAAGGTGTCTGGCATGTAATAGGTCTGTGGTTCCCTTTCATGATCCCTCTTTTGGAAAGTCAGCCAGAGGGGCATCGACCGGGGAACTGGGAGTCCTGACTTCTGTTCTAAACTCGCTGATCACCCTTGAATAAGTCTCTTTGCCTCTCTAGGCTTCAGTTTCTTTCTTTTTTTTTTTTAAAAAAAAGCTTTATTAAGGTGTAATTCACATACTACTCACCCATTTTAAAGTATACAATTCATTGGTTTTCAGTATGATCACAGAGGCGTGCAGCCATCACCACAATCTAATTTTAAAGCATTTTCATCACCCCAAAAAGAAGGTCCCGACCCATAACAGTCATTCCCCATCTAGAACACCACTCCCTCCCCCAGCCCATGGCAACCACTAATCTACTTTTTGTCCCTAGGGATTTTCCTGTTCTGGACATTGCATATAAACGAAATCATGTAGTATTTGGTCTTTTGTAACTGGTTTCTATCACTTGGCATGTTTTTAATGTTCATCCACAATGTAGCATGTATCAGTACTTCATTCCTTTCTATGGCTGAATAATATTCCATTATTTGGATGTATGTATCATATTTTGGTTATCCACTCATCAGTTTTTTTTTTTTTTTTTTTTTTTTTTTTTTTTTTTTTTT
>NW_007732310.1:97837-118769 GCF_000696425.1 Galeopterus variegatus | reverse complement strand
TCCATGAACTTTTTGAAGTACCTTCGTGTGTGTGTGTGTGTGTGTGTGTGTGTGTGTGTGTGCGCGCGCGCACACACACATATATATTTACCGTGTGTGTGTGTGTGTGTGTGTGTGTGTGTGTGTGTGTGCGCGCGCGCGCGCGCGCGCACACACACACACATATATATTTAGATATATTTACGAGTGGAATTTCTGGGTCATAGGGTAACTGCATTTAACTTTTTGAGGAACTGCCTGCTTTCTAAGGTGGCTGCATTTTACAGTCCCACCAATGATGTGTGAAATTTCCAGTTTCTCCACATCCTTACAAGCACTTGTAGTATCTTTTTTCTTTTAGCCACCGTAGCATAGCAGGTGTGAAGTACTGTATCATTGTGTTTTTGATTTGCACTGATAGCTAATGATGTTGAGCAAGTTTTCATGGGCTTATTGACTATTTATATACCTTCTTTGGGGAAATGACTATTCAGAACCTTTGCTCATTTTTTAATTGGATAATTTGTCTTCTTATCATTTATGTGTAAGAGTTCTTTGTATTTTCTGGACATTAGTTCCTTATCAGATATATGAGGCCTCAGTGCCCTCATCTGTAACTTGCAGTGATTCTGGATAATAGATAAAGTACACTGGTAGCTGTTAGCTGTTATCATTAATAGAACATTCTTTTCATTCATGCAGTTCAGGGCCAGATAAGCCTCCAGGTATCATCCAGGCTGACCCTCCCCTATCTACTCATTTCACAGATGAAGCAACTCAGGACAGGAGGGGAAAGTTACTTCCTGCTCTGGTGTTCAGAAATGGTTTAAAGCAGATCTGGAGTGAGCCCAGCAGTGTGCCCTTGGGCAGGTTGCTTCCCCTCCATATATTTTGGTGTATCCGTCTGTAAAATGCATACTGTGCTAGCCTGCACCGAGTATGTCATGTGTGGCAAGGACTGTCTGAAACGCCTTCATGTCCATGTCCCATTCAGTCCTCCCATCTGCCTTGAGTCATAGGTGTTCTATCTGCCCACTTCACACATGTTGGAGACTAATACTCAGAGAGGTGAAGTCCTTTGCCTGAGGGCTCATGTCTGGGAAATGACAGAATCAGGATCAAACCAAGGCTTTTCCAGCTCTGATGACTGTCATCTCTTGTGCTGCCTCCTGGGTACAGCATCTCCTGGGACATCCCAGTAAAGGACTTTCTTCTTTTTTTTTTTCCTTTCTGATGTTTTTCGTTATCATATCAGAAACTTCCTAATAACCGCAGAGGAAACCCGAGGCAATGGAAAATGCTCTCCCACCCTGGCCTTCTCTGATGCTTTCAATGCCTCTTAGATGCACCACACCAGAGCTGACGTTTTCTAATGCAATTCAGGCCCAGTCCAGTCCCATCTTTTTGAAGTGGTGGCCTGGGGAGGCTGGGCATTTAACCATCTCCAAGGCAACCCTAGCCTAGATAGTGCTGAGTTTTAGAGGCAAAGATCCCTTGGGCCTCTCCTTCTAGAAATCAGGCAAATCTGCCCCCACATCTACCAGGGTGTGGCAGGGGTGACTTTGGAAAGGGCCTCAGATTCTAAAGCAGTGGTTCTTAGCCAGAGGTAGTTTTGCCCCAGGAAACATTTGGCAATAATGTCTGGAGGCTTTTTTTGTTGTCACAACTTGCAGGGGAGGATGCTACTGGCATCTGGCAGGTAGAGGCCAGGGATGCTGCTAAACATCCTGCAAAACACATGGCAGCTTCCAAAACAAAGAATTATCCCACTCCAAAGTTTCAATAGTGCAGAGGTTGAGAAACCCTGTTCTAGGCAGATGTAGCTACCAAATTGGTCCTGCTCTTCTGTGGGTCCACTTGGGGCAGTGGCCATATGGGGGTGAATATCATGGCCAAGGACGACCTTCCTTACTTGATTGCCAGAGTATTCTTTTTACTCCTGCTCCCCTTTTTTTTGTTCTAGGCTAGAAATTTCAAATAAGCTTGGGATGGATCCAGGCAGTGGGAAAGCTTGCTTTGTTGCTTTAAAGCACCCATAATTTCATTCCTGAGGCAGGTCCCTACTGCTCAGAGAGGCAAGTGATATGACCGGTTTGCTCCATTCCTCAGAGCCTGAGGCCTTATCTCCAGTGTCCAGCACAGTAAATGAACAGAGCTGGTACTTGGGCAGGAGTGGCTGAATGAAAACAGTCAGTCAGAGAAGATGCCTTCTGCCAGTCTTAGCCATGGCCAGCCCCCCACCTTCCATCTCTGACTCACATGTTAATATAATGAAAGCAAATAGATACAGACAACTTACTCTATCTGACAAGCTCTATTCAAGGTCCTTTACATATATTAATACAGTCACTCTTAGTACAACCTGTGGGGTAGATATTACTCTTATCTCCATTTTACAGATGAAGAAACTGAAATGCAGAGAGGTTAAGGAACTTGTCTGAAATCACACAGCTCAGAAGTAGCGGAGGGAGAATCTGAATGCAAGTGGTCCAATTCCATACTCTTAACCACTGAATGTCTTGCTCCCTTTCTTCAAACAGTCGGTGAGGCACAGCATGGCCTCCCTTGTGTCCGAGGTCAGCTTTCTCCCAGACAGGTGCAAAAGATCTCAGAGCTCAAATCCTTCCTTATAATGTCAGCCATTATCAATAGGAGTGGGCAGAGCACATCCTAACATGCCCAGATAATGGTTTCCAAGCACAAGAGAGAGAATCAGACTGATAGGGATAGGCTAAATGGGCATGGGGTTTATCCCTGGGGCTTCTGGTTTTATTTTTTCCATTGTATTTAGAGTTTTATTAAAATGTACAACACTCTCTTTTTTAAAAACTGCCAATAGCTTGCCACTGGAGGGTGGGCCCCAAATATACATCCTCAGATAAAAACCTGGGGCACTGTGAAAAGATTCATGTGCCTGCTCCCCAGTGCTGTAAATTCGGATTCAGAAGGTCTGGGGTGAGGAATGGTGTTTCTAACAAGCTTCCCTGGAAATTCTAAAGTGTAGCCAGAGAGGGCAGGAGCCTGGAGCATGGCACTGGGGCTCAGGAACCTGCATTTTCAGTCGAGAGGACTAACCACTCGCTCGTCATGGATAGTGAAAATGTCATTCAAGCTGTCTCACACCAGGCAGCCTTGCCTGACTCTTCAAAGTAGTTCCTCCTTCCCTGACCTGCCATGGCCCTCTGTACACCCCTTACACACAGCATCACAGGGTAATTGTTTATTTGGTCCTTTTAAGCAAAAATAGGGTCTTATCATCCAGCACCTATCCTGCTGTTCAGTGTGAAGTTGGTGCTCTCTGAGTGTTCACTGAGCAAACAGATGACTCAACATAAACTCCACTTCGGCCTCTGTCTAGAGTGCCTTGTGGTCTGGCTTTCAGCCTGAAAAGACCTGAGTTCTTTAACTTCACCACTTTCTATCGTCTTGACTTTGGCCTGCTTGTTGTACGCTGAGTCTTAGTGTGCCCATCTGGAAGATGGGGATAATGATAACTCCCTCCCCCGCTTGGGGAGCTCAGACAATGTAGGCAAACAGTGGTGATGGTGTTTTGTAAACCCGAGGCATCGTGCTGGTATATGCATGTGAAGGGGGTGGGGAGGGGAGATTGTTATTTCTGTTCTGGAATGTTGTCACTCTGAGAGACGCTGATTATGGGGCCTTCTGGGCTCTGTGCCTGACCTCGCCTGGGCTCCTGGTGAGGGCAGATGGAAATTTCACATATGACTACGTGGTGCCTCCAGGCAGTGGCATTGCAGGATTTGGTATTGTGTGGAAGCCTCAACCCCCAGCCACCTCCAGCCATCTTCCCAGATTTCCTACTCTGCCCGGACTTCCTTCCTCCTGCCACCTGCCTTGCAAAGCCCCTCCCTGGCTCCCGGGCCTTTCCATGCAAGTCTGGGTGCTATTTTAAGCCCTGTCCAGGCTGGGGCTCTGAGATTAGCCTTGGCACTGGGTGATTCCCCCCTTTCCTCTTCCTAGGAACTTGCCTGTGGGAATTCTATACCTTTGGGGCGTAGGCAGCCAGAACTCTGGATTTATTGGCCAGCTGTCAAAAAGCTGTGCAGCTCCTTCCCTGCTAAACTGTAGCCAAAGCGATGGGCATTATTTGCCTCAGAACAAGGGAGAGTGGTTCTGCCAAAATGATGGCCCCTTCATCCATGTGGCCATTTTGCAGATGGTAAAACTGAGGCCCCAAGAGGTGAGCTACCTTAGCCAAGGGTAAACCCCTGCACTGGAGAAAGCTGGAGCCCAGCTCAGAGCTGCTGGGGCCACTGACTGTCTCTGAGTGAGTGAAGAAGCAGCAAGGACTGGCTTTCCTGCCTGCTGCTTCTCCCCTCTTGGGAGCATTAGGATCTGGGACTTCTTCAATTCTTCTCCCAAGGTTAGTAGACCACCACCAGCAGTTACAAGTGATAAGGTAGCACAGGCTGGGAGACCTGGGTGCTAGTCTCACCTGCACCAGGAGTTTGTTTTGGGTTAATATGATCACGTATGAGAGTGCCTGGATCCACACTAGACAGGCAGACAGACACACAGAACAGACAGTATCCAGAAATAGACCCAAATATTTATGGGAATTTAGTATGTATTAAAGTTGACATTGGAAATCACTGGAGGAAAGATAGATTACTCAGTAAAGGGACTTTAAATAGCTGGAGAACCACCTGGAAAATAGTAAGTTGGAATAGTAAGCTTTCACCAGAATTAATTCCAGATGGATCAAAAATTTATATTTAAAAAAGGATAAAATCATACAACTACTAGAAGATACGAGATTCTTAAAGTAATCTCAGAATGGAGAAGCCTTTCTAAGTGTAATGTACAATCCAAAATACACCAAATGTTTTCGATAAATTTTAACACCTAAAAAGTTTGAATGTCTTTAGCACAATACTATAAGCAAAGTCAGATATCACAGATATGAGCTAATTTTCTTAATATGAGGGTACTTCAAAAAGTTCATGGAAAGATAGAATTAAAATATAATACAAGGGAGGTGTCGGTGATGGGCCATAATAATCATATACATTGTATATTGACAAAATAAAAATTTAATGAAAAAGAAAAAATAAATAAATAAATAAAATATAATACAAATCTTTCCATGAACTTTTTAAGTAGCCTGGTACATAAAGAGTCTCTGCCAATCAATGAGAAAAAGATCATCTCCATAGAAAAAATGGTCAAAGAACCTGGGCAGAAAACAAGATACAAATGACATTTAAACATGTGAAACAATGTTCAGCCTCCTTATTGTAAGAAGCGTAAGTTAAACTACAATGAGATACCATTTTAACCTATCAGACTGGCAAAGATTTAAAAGACAGACAATACATTCTATTACAAGGTTGTGCAGAAACAGACACCCTCATAAATTGCCAATGCTGCATAAATAGGAAGAAAGGAAGGAGAAAGGGAGAGAAAGAGGAAGAAGAGAGAAAAAGGAGGAAGGAAGACTGGAAGGAGGGAGGAAGGGAGGCAAAAAGCTCAGTTATGTGCACACACACATGCTTGCATACGCTTAGTCTGGCCCTGGAAGGATACACAGGACATTAGTTGCAGAGATACTTCTGAATAGGATCTGAGTGGCTGGGCAATAGGGATTAGTTTTTCAGTCCATTTCCTTGAGTATCACTTGTTTCTAACCCTGTGCATCTATCATATATTCAAATAAATAAATAAAAGAATGAAACAATACAAAAACATCTGGCACATAGGAGGTGCTTAATGTATCAGTTCTCTTTTTCCTCACTGAACCTCACTTTCTCCTGTTGTACCAATGTAGGGCATCAGTGATAATAATAATGATGTCATTGTTAAAGGTTTTCGTGGGCTCCACACAGGCTAGCCTGCTCATCCTAGTGACTAAAATTCTCCCTCTCTGAGCCTCAGTTTTGTCATCTATAAAATGTGCCCATTCGGGTCTAATGTTGAATGATTCTTGACCTTGCGGGTCTGGAAGCCTTCCTGCTGTTCTCACAGTAGCTGCCCTGACTCCTCTCCTCTCTCATTGACTGGAGGCCCTTAAAGATTATGCAATTTGCCTTCTGTTCACCCTCAGGGTTATGTAGTTCCAGACCTGTCTTCTTCCCAAGACTCAGGATAGGGTGGGGATAGCAGACAGCCAGAGTCCTGGAATAACCCAAGCTCAGAGTCATTACTGTGAGCCCCACTTTCCACTGATGACGAATATATCTTTTTCTTCGCTGAACAGAATTATTCAAGCAAATCAAAAATTTTAATCTCCTGTGACACAAACACAGAAGTTTTAGAAAGGGTACAGGGGGCTCCTAAGAAATTGGTATGGTACATTCGGAAAGTCAACTGAAAATGTGTCTTAAGGTATTTTTTTCTTTTAACTACAAAGGTTTTATAACAATTATGAAACATTTTGAGAAGTAGGAGGGGAAAAAGAATATCTTCAGAAATCCCAACCCTACTATGATTGGTATTTTTGTGTGGTTGTAAACATGTAAACCTAGTATTTGCTTAGTTTTATATTCTGTTTTCTTTTTTTTTTAATGAGGGGTCTTCAAAAAGTTCATGGAAAGTTTCGTATTATCTTTTAATTCTATTTTCCATGAACTTCTTGAAGTACGCTTGTAAGTCATAAGTGCTTTTCCATGTTGCTAAAGTCTCTGTATCCTGAAACGGCACTGACTACATAATATCCCATCAGTTTCTGTGTCTTGACTTAACATTTCCCTATTGCTAAACATTTAGATATCATCTCATTTTTCTGATAAAAATATATGATGCAAAGCTTTCCTGCATGTAACATAGAAAATGGTTCTATTGAGGCTACCAAAAAGTAGATTTTTAGCTAAGGCCCTTTGTTTGTGTAACCTTGCACCTAGAATGTGTTTGTTTACAAAGGACCCCTAAGAGTTGGTTAAACAGTAGTCTGTCTCTTGGGTTTCTGCACTACCAAAAAGTAGATTTTTAGCTAAGGCCCTTTGTTTGTGTAACCTTGCACCTAGAATGTGCTTGTTTACAAAGGACCCCTAAGAGTTGGTTAAACAGTAGTCTGTCTCTTGGGTTTCTGCGGCTCTGCTGCCTGCTTGATTGAGCCACCCTAAATTTGCAGAAACTGCTTGCCGAAGATATGTTTAGAAATTGAAACTTACAGCACCTACCTAATCACACATTTCCTGCTTCTGTATAGTTGCTTAAATAAAACCCTAGTTTTTTGTAACTCTGCCTGGATACAGGCATGGCCAATAAAAAGCTTGTATGCCTGCTCAAGAAAAGAATATAATCACAGCTCTCCCTGCACTCAGGATCCCAGGGATCTCAGGAAGTGAATTCACCTGGGTCCCGCTAGTGTTCCTGTACCACCAGCATAACAAACTTCCTGACTCTCCATCTCTCTGAGTGACTGAGATTGTTTCCTCACCGAGTTCTTTCCATAA
This sequence comes from Galeopterus variegatus, assembly GCF_000696425.1. NCBI lineage: Eukaryota > Metazoa > Chordata > Mammalia > Dermoptera > Cynocephalidae > Galeopterus > Galeopterus variegatus. The sequence continues at coordinate 111,375 of NW_007732310.1, read as the reverse complement.
CAGTTCTAAGGGGGCGTTATTCTAGACAAATCAGCAAAGAGACACAAATGGCCAGAAAACATTTGGGGGAAACATAGCCACCTTCATTAATAAATAAATTACAATTAGGATAATCATGAACTATCACTCATTTAATGTTATCCAACAGGCATTCAATTTTTAAAATTGACAGTCCCAGTGTTGGTAAGAATGCAGTGAGAGCATAAACTGTATGGTTTTTATGACCAGCGATTGGATGTACATATCAAGAACTTTAGGAATATTCATGTCTTCTGACTCTAATTCTGCTTATAGGAAGTTATCCTAAAGAAATGATCAGATATATATATATATATACACAAAGATTTATATGTAGGATGTTGTTTTGTTCAAAGTTTTTACTTTCATTTAGATTTAAAAGATTCGTTGGTAAAAGAAACCACTCATCACACTAATAAGCCAGTTTATGATATTTATTAAGATACAGCAATAAGCAGGTAAGCAAAGAAAGCAAGATTATGAAAAGATTCGTTGGTAAAAGAAACCACTCATCACACTAATAAGCCAGTTTATGATATTTATTTAGATACAGCAATAAGCAGGTAAGCAAAGAAAGCAAGATTATTGGCATATTAAAAAGAAGGAAAAAGAATTAGATGGTGTTTACATCACCAAATTGGGAAAGCACATCCAGATTGAAGGAGTGCTGGGAAGTCCCATGCACAGTGATCTGGAGTCCAAATTGGGATTGTCCCGGACAGTGTGTCCACTCCACGGGTGAGACTTCAAAGAGCAGTTTGGGGAAATCCTGCTTATATTACCCAGCTGCAGACTGATAACATTAGTCTGTGTGCAAACATGCAGCTATGGTTATTTTATTAACACTTGGATCTTTACTCATAAGTCTTCGGGATGTACTCTGGCCCTAGGAACTGGCCAGGTTCCCAAGGTCTAAGAAGCTCCAGGACTTACTTTCCTTCTTATCTATTACTGGGTGCCTTTCCCTCAGGCCTGCACACAGTTTCTGAGAGTCTGGCACAGCCTGTGCAGCCTCTTTCTTCTTTCTTTCTTCAGAAGCCTACCAATGCCTCTGAAGCCTGAACAAAACTATAAACCTTAATTTTCACAACAGATGTGCATTACAATTCTATGTATACATTTAAAAGTTAGAAACACCCTTGAATGTTTAACAATAAGTTAATGGTTAAATAAATTATGGTAACTCGTATGATGGAATTTTAATATAGCTATTAAAAATGATGGTTTTGAAGAGCATATAGTGACATTGAAAAAAGCTCACAATGTCATATTAAGTGAAAAGTAGAAGATGCAAAACCAAAACAGTCAAAACAGTGTCCAATTTTAGAAGAGGTTTGTTAGCAGATGTTATTTATATAAATTTTTATGTACTGTACATATATAAGCACACACATGTGCATACACATACACATAATGTTATTTATATAATTAATACATAGAGAAAATACTGGAAAGAAATACCCCACAATATACATCAAAATGTTAGCTTTGGGGGTTGAGATTAGGAATAATTAAGAATATTTTTATAATTTTTTCTATTTTCCATAGTAATACCTTTTTTATTAGGGTAAAACAATACATGTTTTTTAAAAGCCTGATTATATTTAAAAAATACATTATCAGATCCAATAGGACTGTATGATCTCATAACTGCTAAAGTCTTATCATTCCCTCCCATTAGCAGTTGCACACAGTGGGCCATGGGCTAAAGCCACTCAGCTGATGAATTTGGTTTGGTTGGCCTGCTCCGTTTTCACATGAAATTTTGTATTTCTTGCTTCTCTAGAAAAACAAGCAAGAGATTTTCCAACACTGGGCTCACATTCCCACTTGGCACTGTTGGCTGGAGCAGAGAGGCAGCTGCCACATTTTGTCGCAGCATACACGTTCCAGGTCTCCACAGACCCCCAGTTCACCAGTTTCCCTCATCCAATTGTCTACACCCTGCTGGCTGGCACAGGTAGTACCTGTGATCCCTGCTCCACCCACTCCTCTGCTTTGAATTCAGGTTCACAGCTGTCCATCCGCACACTCCCGACCCTTCTCTTCGGCTGGACTCAGTGCTTGTTGAATGACTTAAAGGTAAGTAAAGCCCAGAGAAGGGTGCTGAGTTGACTGAGGTCACCCAGTGACATGGTGGCAGAGCCAGGACCAGAGCACATCTGCAAGTCCAGAGGGAGATGTGGTGATAGGCTATTCCTTTCTGTGCAAAAGGGTCTCTCCTGGGCCCCTCTTTCTCCACCAGGGGCAGGGGCTCGGAGGAGTTATCAGCTCTCTGGAATTCTCTTGGGTAGATGTACTGGACTTATCATGACCCGCAAGAGTTTCTATGAATGGGCAAGAAGGAGGACTTGGCAGAGTAACAGGGTTTGGGGAGGAGAGAGAAGTATGGAAGGAACATTGGTTTACCCTTAACTTGCTTTGGGTCCTTGAGCAAGCCACACTGTCTCGCTGTGTTGATTTTCATAGCAATGAACCACCCACCTCCCCAGATGATTTAAGGAGCCAAGAGAAGGGCTTGAGAAGGGCCAGAAGTATTGTAAGAAATGCAAATGTCTTGTCATCCTCTCCTTGGCAGTCCCAATCTCTTCTTCCCAGTGTGATTTCATGGTGTAGATATGACCTAGGTTTTCCTTTAAGTCAAAGGGCATTAGCAAACTTCCTTGAAACAAATGTCCTCACAACTTCTGAAATACTTATTTCAATGATACACTGCAGAATGAGAAAAACAAACAGCTAATTAAAGTTAAAGATATGACCTAGGTTTTCCTTTAAGTCAAAGGGCATTAGCAAACTTCCTTGAAACAAATGTCCTAAATACTTATTTCAATGATACACTGCAGAATGAGAAAAACAAACAGCTAATTAAAGTTAAAGAAAAGTGAGAGAGAGAAAACTATGCTGGCTAGAAAATTATTACATTGTCAGAGAATCCTCTTTTTGGCTGTGTCTTAATTTCTCTTTTACACCTGGCATGGTGCTAAGCACTATGGGGGAATCAAAGGTGGACAAAATTTGGCTCCATCTTTGATAAGCAGTAATGGTCACCTACTATTCCACGTACTCCCCTACACTTCCCAGCCTCTTGCAGCTAATGAGGGCCACAGAACTAGCTTAAACTAATCAAGTCTAAAGCATTTAATTGGCCATTTGAGACCTTCCTGCACATTCTTCCCCTGTGGTGTTGACAGTGTTTCAGATGACGAAGCCTTTTCATCCTGGTTCCCTGAGTGACTATGTGCATCAGAACCCTCTGCTGACCTGCACTGGCCATTTAGCATGAGTGAGAAATTAACCTTTGCTTATGTTCCTGAGATTTGGGAGTGAATTTGTTTCTGCAGTGTAAACCAGCCTGTATTGACTGATTAGAGTCCCTAACCTCAGTAATAACAACTGTCATTTATTAAATGTCTCCTATGTGCCCAACGGCCTTACTTGCTTTATCCCATCCAATCCTCACAGCGGCCCTTGAGATAGCTATTAATATCCTCATTTTCCAGATGAGGAAACAGAAGTTCAGAGAATCTTGCCCAGTGTCACACAGCTAATAAGTTGCAGAGTCAAGATTCAGCCTCAGGTCTGTCTGACTTCAAGGTTGTTGGTTTCCTCTAAACTAAGTTTCAAATTCAAGGGAGCTTAGACATGAAAAGTATACTGCAAAGTGAAGGGTGGAGGCTGGGAGGCGTGGCAAAATGTAAATCCTTAGTTTAGGCTGAGAAGGAACACCACCCAGGCCCAAGATTCCAAATTAGAATGCTGGTATTACAGATTGGCAAAAGTGCCACTTTAAAAATTGTGTTGGTGATGAGCACTCCTTGATTCTGCATGTGTAGACAACATCTACCAAACACATCTCTGTGTTTGCTTCCACCAGTAACAAGAATCTCTAGTGTAAACTGTTTGCTGCTTCACAAATATTTTAGCTCAGAAATGGGGTCAGAGTCACAAAACATTAGAATGGGAAGGGACTTTCTCTGCGATGCCTTCACTTTAGGGTTGAGGAGGATAGACACAGAGACGGGAAGTCCCTTGTCTCAGATCACGTGGTGTATTGTGGCAGTCCTCTTTCTCGTGCCTCAAACAGTTGCTCGAGTTTTGCAGAGGTGCACAGAAGAAAATGGGTGTCTAGTTTGCCTTTCCTCTTCTGCAAGATCCTAAATGCTTCCTGAAGACAAGAGTTATAAGAGAGTTATCCCCTCATCTCTGTCCCTTAATGGATGTATTTGCCAAATATGAAATAATGTGGACCCTACTTTTCTACAGTGTTTACAGGACATAGAAACTAAGTATGTTCAATCAGTTATCTCCTCTGACCTTAACAGAAACGCTCTGGGTGACCGGGGAAGGTCTTGCCCCATTGTACATGTGACAGAATGGCCTCCCTGAGGTTGAGTGGTTTGTCCAAGGTCACACGGCTTGTAGGTAGATGCAACCCCAGATCTCTCTATTTTCAGACAGACATGTTATCCTTCTGAATCCAGGAGACACCCTCAAGCTTATATCATAAGCCAGCTGAGTGGGTAAGGACACGGCTCTGGATTCATCACCACCTTGAATTGAATTCGGCTATTCAACCTTTCTGTGACTTAGTTTCCTCATCTGTAAAATCGGGAGGATAATAATACTTACCTCAAGAAGAGTTAAATAAGCTAATATGTATAAAGCTCTTAAAATGTGCTAGGGACACTGCTAGCCAGTGTTATAATGAGATCCTTGGCATCAGTGGATGGAATAGTTGGCAATTCTTGAGAAATAGATGGCAATTCTTGAGTAACCCCATTTGTCCATGACATGTAACAATTTGTTGTTTTGATGAGACAAAAGGGAATAATGAAAGTCCAGGAATTTGGAGGAGAAAGGGGCAGGAAGCATGTGCTTCTAGAATAGCTGTGTGATAGGGAGATGCCAGGAGCCTCCTACCCTTTTTGGTGTGTTCTGGGAAGCCTCTGGTACATCCTTACGGATACTGATAAAGGGTGTCACCAAGACGGTGTTTAGTCACGGACCCAGGAACACCCATTCCTGCCCTGTATCAGCTGTCCCAGCCCAGCAAGTTTCAGGGGGAATGTAAGTTTCTGAAGAGCACTGAACAGCGAGTCACTCTGAAACTGTTCCAGAACCCCACTTAGGCTCCACACTTGCAGAGGAAGGCCCTCTTCCCCAGTCCACACTCGCGCCTCAACTCTTGCCATGCACGCTGCCTCTGAGGCCAAGCTGACCCAGCTGCTCGCTCAGGTCTCCTGCGGACAGTGTGGTGAGCCAACTGCCGAGTGGATGGAAGAACTCAGAGCATGTGCACTTTCATCCTCTGTGCAGCTCCACCCCGCATCCCATAGCCAACAGCCTCCCTGACCCTGGAATCTGGCAGCCCTTAACAATACTTCCTCCCTGCCTCAGTCGCTTTGTCTTGCCTGGGAATCAAAGTTTGGGAATACTGAAGGAATTAAAATGCTGATGTGTTGAGACTGTGCTGACTAGGACCTAATCATCTCTAATTCAGTGTGCACTTTCGGTCAAAATATCCTACTATTTGAACTTGCAGTGACTGGAAAGGTGGTGGGGACCTGTGAGCAATCCCTTGGTTGTCACACATCAAGGATGAGCCCTGTTAGTTTCTAAACACATCTGCAAAGGGACTTGGGAAAGGCGGGTTCTCATGGAGAGGGAGAGGTCAAAAACCTGTCTCTGCCCCTTACCATAGCACCACAGAACCAGATTCCAGGAGCTGCAGTGTTAGTGGAAGTCTAAAGAGGGGACTGGTTTTGGAAACCATTTTTCAGAACTTCCCTGAGTGTGTCTACAGAAACCAAGTGGAAAATCTACAATTCTGAGCAACTGTCTAGCCTTCACATGCACCCCAGGCCCGAATGGGCTCTCTCTGTGGAGCAGATAATTAGCACCAAAGTCCCCAGGCCCTAATGACAGTGTTGAGACAGCCTCAGCCTTATCATTACAACTGTCAATTAACTAGAGAATTCGAACATGTAAATTTAGTCCACCCAGTGTTTCCTAATGAGAGTAGGATTGGCATATTGGGAGAGAGAATTGCTCACCCAAGAAATGTACCGCATGAGTGTGTGCATTGGTATAAAATGTGCTGTGCCCCAGACCTCGGGCCTTTGTGAGGTGTTTGTATGAAGCACACTTGTTTTTTCTAGAGGAGAAAAAGGATAGTTTCTTGTTAAGGGTAGTACAGTGCAGTTAGAGAACCAGGGAACTGAAGGCAAACAGATCTAGATTTAAATCCCACCTTTGGCACTCTACGCATTTGGGCAAGTTTTTTCATTTCTCCAAGCCTCAGTTTTTCAACTGGAAATATAAAATAGGAAATATAATTCCTACCCTGCTTATTATAAGGATTGGAGATGATGATGGCACTCATTAGATGGTGGCTGTCACCCTGGGCTCCAGCTCTGTCCCAGACTCTGTGCCAATACTTGCCCACTCTGCACCTCAATGCTGGGCACATCTCACAACTTTCACCTTGTTCATGTGCCAGCTGTGCTGCTGTAGACTGGATGCTCCCAACCTCACTGGGGCTTCATCCCCACTGTGACAGTGTTAAGAGGTTGGGAAATCCTGTGATGGTCATTGAAAGGTGGGGCTGTGAAGAGGTGATGAGATTGTAGGTTAGATTGTAGAGGTGATTGGATTGTAGATTGTAGTTCTGTAGTGAATGGATTAAAAATAGTGGTCATGGGTGTGGTTCTGGGGCTTTAAAAGAAGAGCACATGAGAAGTTAGTGTCTCTCTGCTCCACTGTTTTCTGCCATGTGAGACCCCTGGGTCACTGTTGCCACCACCAAGAACCTCACAAGATGTGTTCCCTGGATTTTGGACTTCCCAGTCTCAGAAACTGTAAGCAATAAATTTTGTTTTCTTTATAAAATACCCAGTTCCGGGTACTATGTTGTAAGCGACAGAAACGGACTAATACGTGCACTGTTATTTACTTAATGACTTTCTGACTCAACTCAGTTTTTAATTTAAGCCTCATGCTGAGCAATAAAAGCTGGGAAATGACCGATTTGATGTGCTTTTTTTTTGTTTTTTTCTGATATGCCTTAAATTGATGTACAGCCCTTAAAACATCATATTCTTTTGTGAGAGGCAAAAAAAAAATTATTGTGCTTACCAGCATGACTATGCATACCATAGCCATGTTGGGGTGTTCCAGATTTCCATATTTAATCCTCAAGTATGTCAAGAGGAGCACTAGCCCCCTTTTAGACTAAGGAGAGAAAGAAATGGATTTCCCCATCAGCATCACGCATTCAACCGAAATTTAGAGAGGTCAGTTTGACATTCCTCCAAGATATTTTCCTTTGAAGAAGAATCTTTCTGACCCTGAATCCTCTTCTTGCCTGTAACCTAAAAAAGCAAAACATTGTCACAAGTGGTTCCTTGCAACAGGCAGCTTCTGCAAGGTTGTTTTCCTTTTGAAAAGATTCAAATCATGTTAGTCCCTTACAAATCAAAACCAAACCTCCAACGTGAGGGGAAACCATAAACGCTTTGCATGGGGCTAGTTGAACGTTGCAGGCAGCTGGCGTTCAAAGCCAATTTGTGCTTCCAGGGAGGACCAAACTGAGGCATATCCACTATGTGATCCCTCAACCTCTCTCTCCCTCCACCTTCCCACTCCTGGGTTGGCTAGAAATCCCCTCCATCTCAGCATAGGGACTGGGAAGGACTTAGTGTGTCCCTGCTGGAGCTTAGGAATCTACATGATTCATCCGAACTAAGTGACTTTCACAATGGCATTGGATTGAAAATGAGACATCTGGAGGCTGTAATCCTGGGGCCCTGCTTGCCCTGTAACTGCTCTTGCACTTTTGAAAGCCTCAATTCAGGTGTGCTGCTGCATTCTCAAGGACTCTCTGAGTTGCAAGGGACAGAAACCACCTCAACCAAAGAGCTCCTCAAAGGGATATGAAGCCATCCCATGGAAATCAAGGCAGAGCTGCAGATGGATCTCAGGAATGACTGGAACCAGGGGCTGAAATGCAGCAGCCGCTGCCCCCCGCCCCCGCAAGCTCGCTTGCTCTCCCAGTTACTTCCCCTGTGTCTGATTCTTTCTCTGTTCTTAGCAGACTGTCTGCCCTGTTTCCATCTTCCTTGTGGTAGAAAGTATCTGTGAACAGCTTTGGAGTTTTGTGCCCCTCAGAGAGAGACTGAAATGCTCGTCCTGTCAAGCCCAAATCTACACTCCCAGGGAAGGGAATCTACGCTCTGGCCCCTTCAGTCCATTCTCTTCCCTGATGCCAGAGTGATATTCTCAAAATGCAAAGCTGGCTATATTCCCTCCTTCCCCTTAAAACTCTCCAAAGCCCCGGTGCTCTTAGGATGGAGGCAGAACTCTTCACGAGGCCCTGCATGGTCTGGCCGCTGCCTCACTCTCCAGCATCATCCCTGACTTGCTCTGCCCGGCTTCGCTGCATTCCCAGGTCCTCAGCCAGGCCTTTGCCGTTCCTTCTTCCTGGAGCACTCTTTCCTGCCCTCCGTGAGTAGATCACATCCCCCTTTCACAGACACCCATAACATTGGTCACAGGTGCACTCTTACATTTGTCTGTATGACTCTTTGATTTTGCCTTGTCTACCCTCTTCATCTGCTCACTCCACTGGGATAGGGACCTGTTGCTTTATTCAGCTAGCACACAGTAGGTGCTCCTCAATAATGGTGAAGCTCTTCACTGAGCTTCATGTCCATATAAAATGTTTGAGAAGGCACCCTTTTGGAAAGTGAGTGTGATGTTGTCATAGGGAGTTATATCCCAAATCGTAAGCAGCTGTTCCGCTGCTAGAGGTGTGCTCCATGGACCAGAAGCATCAGTATGACTTGGGAGCTTGTTAAAAATGCAGTGTCAGGGCCGGCCCGGTGGCACACTGGATAAGTGCGCCGCTTGGGAAGCGCGGCGGCGCTCCCGCCCGAGGGTTCGGATCCCACATACAGACCGGTTCCCGCTCACTGGCTGAGCGAGGGGCGGGAGCGGCGCCGAGGGTTGCGGTCCCGTTGCCGGTCCCCGGTCCCGGTCCCCGGTCCGGTACGGGGGCGGCACTGAGGGTTGCGATCCGTTGCTGGACACGGAAAAAGACAAAAAGACAAAAAAAAAAAAAAAAAAAAAAAAAAAAAAAAAAAAAATGCAGTGTCAGACCTGACCCCAGGCCTGCTCAATTGGAATCTGTAGTTTAACAAGATCCCAAGGGGATTAGTGTGCATGTTAAAGTTTGAGAAGCACTGGGTCAGGATACCCTTTTATGCATTCCTGTAACTCCCCTTGATTTCTTTCCATGTGTGACTGTGTCTTTAGTGTTTGACTTTTTTTCTAGCCTGTGAGCTTCCTGAGGGCTGGGACCCTGCATGTTTCACCCACCTCTGTAACCTCAGTGCCTGGCACATTGCCTAGCATACACAGGCAAGGATGTTTTCCTCCTAAAATTATCCCCCGGAAAATGGTGCATACAAAGTCTTTCATATTCTAGGATGATCTATAAATTACCTTGTTTTGAACAAAATGTACTGTCTGGGACAGGCACATTAATTTGAAAAATGACCACTACCCTAGTGTTGATGTTTATGGCATTCACTCAATGGATTCAATAAAAAAATAGGTAAAGAAATGCAATCCAATTTAGTAATCATTTCTGGAAAGTATGACTTCACAATGATAATCGCTGGATACCTCTGTAAACACGTCTTTTTGAAGATCATCTGTAGAAGTGTTAACAGTATGTGGTTGCTTTGTGGGGTCACAACCTACATCTGCAGAATTAATTTAAGAAGCAAAACAGCTCCTTGAAGGCTCCCTGCTGTCTGCATACCATTTGTAACCCTGTAGCATTAATTCTTAGGAACTGAGGCAGGAGGACCACACTGGGCAGGTCCGTGGTTGGGAAGTCCCTGCCCTTCCTTTCGCTAGCTGGTGATTGCAGGTGTCTTGCCTCCAGCCTCATATCCTCGCTGCAAAATGGGGAGGCTGCTATCTGACTCTGCTTGTCTTTTAGCATCGTTTGTCCCATCATCTAGCTGCAGCCTCAGTTGTCCAGCTGCCTCTGGGCCCTCATCTCTCCCCAGTACCCTCAGTCAGCAACTGTAGCACAGCAAAAGTGGAGATCCCAGCCCAGCTTCTGCAGAGCTGCAAGGTCACAGCAGCAGCATTTGGGCCTTTGCCTCTTCACACTTCCCGTCCTTGCACAGCCTCCACCTTGTTCAGGCCCACGGTGCTTGCTCATTGCCCCTGAGCGTCTGCCCTTCCCCCAAAGTCCCACCCACACCAGCTTCCCTCCCCCACCCCCACCTTCCAGTTCCCCATGCTCCAAACCTTCTCTCCCTCTGATCTGTGTAATTCCCATTTCTCCAGGGCTCTGCTGCCGGGATTTTACTTAATGAAGGAGCAAGATGTGGGTAGCGTGGGAATGACTGAGAGCCCCAACGGTTACCACTATGGTAATTGCTGCTGTTTGTGGAACGTCTGCTTCTGCCTGGCCTCTGGGTTGGACATGGAGGTAGATGGGGTGCCGTTCTCTGAGGTGAAGAACAGGAGAGAGTGGGCTTCTTGTCAAACCAGCTGACCGAGCTGACGCAGGAGAGCCCCATCCCCATCCTCGAGCTCACCCTTAATTTGTGGGGCCCAATGCAAGAAGGAGTACAAACGTGTGGAGTGTGGCTGGAGCCATAGGTTTCCGGGGGTAAGCTGGGAGTTGAGGCTGTTTGGAGCCAAATCGCTAGTGGTCTTTAATGTCAATGAAGGAATTCATTGGTAGGATTTGGGGAGCCAGTGAAGAGGTAAATAGGGTGGTGACATGATCTGACTGGCATCTTAGGAAAATCCCTCCACAAGAACACAGAGAAAGGACCAGAGGGGCTGAGACTGGAGGCAGGCAGACCAGTTAGGAGAGCGTCCTGGCATTCCAGTGAGGAGACATTGCTGCCAGAGCCGAGGCAGTGACAGGAAGATGCAAGGGCGACGATGGATGTGGGAGAAATTTCCAAGGTAGAGAAGGGAAGGCGAGGAAAGAGAATTATGGGGATGGCACCCTGCCTTGCTGATGTGTGGCTGATATGGTGAGGGACCCAGTCACTGGCACAGGTGACCCAGGAGGAGGCTTGGAAGCACCAAGTTGGATATATGGGCCTGGACCTGGCAGATCTGGAAGATTTGGGAATCACTAGGATGAGCAGTTGAGGCAGAGATACAGAAGGCTGGGGCCACTGTCCAGAAGAGAGATGCTGGTGGCCTGGACCAGGAATGATGGAGGCAAAATGACCTAAAACAAGAATGGAATTGAGAAACATTGAAGGGGTTAGAACAGGCAGCACTTGGAGATAGTTTGAAGGTGGGACGGAGGAAAAGAATCAAAGTTGGTTCCGAGTTTTCTAGACACAGCATCTGAGAGGAGGGTGGTGCAGTCCATGGGACAAGAAGCAGCTTTGAGGGAAGATAGATAGTTTGAAGGTGGGACGGAGGAAAAGAATCAAAGTTGGTTCCGAGTTTTCTAGACACAACATCTGAGAGGAGGGTGGTGCAGTCCATGGGACAAGAAGCAGCTTTGAGGGAAGACGACAACTTAATTTGGATTCTTCCCAAAGCAGACCTGAGGCAAGGATTTGGGTGTAAGCCATTCATTTGGGAGGTGATCCCAGGATGGAGTGGGCTGTGAGCCAAGGAAGGGAGGAGAACTGATTAAAGGTGTGTTAATGTACTGGTTACTGCTGTGGGTAGCTGGGCCTCAGCCCCCTGAGGACCTGCTGAGATTGTCCCACTGAAACTGATTGAGTGCCGCTCCTGGGGCATTAACTCTCCAATACTTCAGCCTGCCCCACGTTGGGGGTGGAGAGAGCCCCTTGGAGTGTACAGCTGTCTCAGAGCAGAACAAGCAGGTTGAGCCAGATACCAGTAGCATTTGCTACAGGTGAGAAAAGAGCTTGGATGAGCTGAGTCCCAGGCACCTGACCCTTCTAGCTGGAGATGTCCCCAAACAGATGTGCAGGTCAGTTGATAGTGACACTATAGTAGCCATCAAGGACTCCTGGCCTGTGTGCCCTAGAAGGGCAGGTGTCTTCCTATTTGTTTAGAACCCTCAAGGACCATTGATCTGATTGGACCTGGCAGATGAACTTATCTCCAGCCCCTGGTGTTGGCTGCAAAGCTGATACTTTAGGACTCAGTTCACTCCCCACAAAATAGTCATTGACTATTTCTACATCCCTAACTTCCTTCTCTCCATATCTAGAGTGCCACTTGTCAACAGTTCCAAGAAGTAGGGCTCATTAAGCAAAGAGGAAACTGGTGGCTGGGGAGAAGATAGGTTCACCCAAGAACAGACTGAAGACTGAAAAACAAGAGAGCCAGGTGGGGGCAGGAGTGCCACTCCACGTCATCAGCGATGCACCGGAGCCTGCACAGAGGGCAGCGAGCGCAATGAGCCACGGACAAGTGGTCGGTGCGTGTGTCACGTTCCCTGTCCCCACCTCTCCTCTCGGCCACAGAACACAGGCAGGCCATTGAATGGATCCATGATGACAATGGGATAATATGTCTGGCCCAGCACTATCCAATAGAAATAGGATGTGAGCCACAACATAATTGTAAATATCCTAGTAGCCACATTAAAAAAAGCAAAAAGAAACAAGTGCAATTAATTTCATTAATGTATTTTATCCAACTCAATATATCCAAAATAGTATCATTTGAACATGTAATCAACATAAAAAATTATGAATGAGATATTTTACATTTTGGGGGGCGGGTACTAAGTCTTCAAAAGCCATTGTGTATTTTCCACTTATAGCACATCTTGATCTGGATGATCATGAAAGCTACATGAGAGGTCACTGGCCACATGTAGCTGGTGGCCACATGTGGGAGGGTGGAGGCTTCGCCTGTCTACCTTAGAGGACCATGGGGAGGAGCCAGCTCAACCCTGGCCCATCTCTCCTGGTGCATCTCTTCATTGTAAGCTCCAATCTGCATAGTAGTCATCATAAGATAATTACTACAGTTGAGAATTTACACTGTGGTGAGGGTTTTGTAGACAAAATCTTATTTGAGCCTCACAGCTACCCTGTGAGTGGTATTAGTGCCCCTATATTATAGGTGAGACTGTTCGGGCATGGAGAGGTTAAGCAACTTGCCTGTGGTCATATTTTCCATTTGTGGTGACCTCAGGATTGGAAAGCAAATCCCTCTGATCAGAGGCCTTGTGCTTACCCATGAGCATACTGCCAGTCTCAGGAGTCGCTCTTTTTCACCTCAGGGTCTTTGCACATGCTGTTCCCTCTGCCTGCATTGCCCACCGTCTCCCTGCCAGGCTCACTCCCACTCCTTCAGGTCATGGTTTGGACTATGCCTCCTCTAGGAAGCTTTCCCCATGCACATCTTTCCTGTGTTGGGCAGGGTGAGTCTCCCTGGGGTCCCCACAGTCCCTTCTCTGCAGTAGTGTCCATCATGCTGTGCGTAGTTGCTTTTTTACCTGTCTGTTCCCCTCCTTGGTAGAAGTCTGTCTGACCCCTCACAGT
>NW_007732310.1:95981-97308 GCF_000696425.1 Galeopterus variegatus | reverse complement strand
TAGTTGCTTTTTTACCTGTCTGTTCCCCTCCTTGGTAGAAGTCTGTCTGACCCCTCACAGTCCTCCCAGCACCTAGCATAGTAGCCAGCACATAGGGGGGACCGAGGCATATTTGTCATATGCTGTTAATGAATCTAAGAGAGTGCTTGACTGAAGAGATCCACAATTCACCACCACTGTTGTTTTCATTTCAGATGTTCCCCAGATGAGGAAGGTGAGAAACGGGCATTTTGATTGATACGTGTGACAGTCCCAGTTGGCAGCCATCCCCCTGCTTCCTGGCTAGCAGAGCCCTCATTTTGTTCAGGTAACTACCCCTGAGGAAAGGTGACCCTATTCTTAGCTCAGCCATGGGAAACCTAATCCTGTTGCTGGTGATTTGCTCAGTAGTGGGCATGGGACATGAAGGAGGTCAGTGGGGCTGGGGTCCAGGTGCTTCAGAAAAGGTCTCCTTGATCTTAGGAAAGAGATGCAGAGAGAGGGATGGTTTCTTCCTTGGATGTTGGTCTGTCTGGGTGTGACCTCCAGGCCTGTGGCAGCCATCCTGTGATCAAGAGGTGATCTGGTTTGAGGACACACCTGACAGGTAATGAGGACAGCAGAGTTAAAGACGGAAAGCACTGGAGTCCTTGATGATGTCCTTGAGGTGCTGAATTAACCAGCCCTGGAGCCGCCTTAACATGGGCTTCTCATTAGAGGGAGAATACATTTTCTTGTTACATAAGCCACATGAGCTGGGGTTTTCTATTACTGTTAGCCATGGAGAGGCTAGACAGTGTGAGACTGCTTAGAGAATAGAGCAGGGACATGGGTTCAGCTCTGCCACTGAGGGGCCTGGGACATCCTTTGTGCACAGCTCAGATGCCACTTCTCCACAAAGCCTTCTCAGAGGCCCTGCCAGGAAGATATATTCCTCCCTCCTCTGGGCTCCTTTGTCTGGGTGTCCCTACGATCCCTGCATGCGTCTTCTCTCCTGGCTGCTTGTGAACTGTCTGAGAACAGAAACTATGTGTTGGTCATTTCTGCATCCCCACACTTGTACCTTGCACATAGTAAGCACTGGAAAAGTGACTAGGAACTAAATGGAAGGATGGGTAAATTGATGTTCGTGTTACTACTTCCTAACTCATAAGAGAAAAGGCATTTCCCCTAAGCATTCCACCTGACCGACAGATGAGTGAATCATTTCCCTGCTCTGGGGCTCAGCTTCTTCATCTGTAAATGGGAAGGTTTTTAGATCACAAACTCAAAAAAATGTCCTGACTTGATAGCATTTTACATGAAGGGCTACTGTGTGCAGGGCTGCAACATACAGGAAGGAATTAGA
>NW_007732310.1:94956-95940 GCF_000696425.1 Galeopterus variegatus | reverse complement strand
TAATTCTGTGTGCGGTTTGAGGGGCTCCATCAAAAGGCTTCCAGAGGCCCTCTTCTAGAGGTCAGACAATGGAAGAATGCCATCTTTCTCAGAGGAGCCCTGTCTCGAAAGGGAAGCAGAGCATGAATAATCCGATCCCCCTTCAGTTCAAGAGGCACTGGCTGAGGCGAGCCCTGACGATGCGCAGGAGAAGGATTCGACTCTACCTGGGCCCTGCTTGCTTGTGCAGGAGTTTGCCAGGTGCCCAGACAGAGGAAGCCCTCCTATAGGACAGCATGTGCACAGGCTCAAAAGTATGAAAGGGCACCGGGTATTATGGGATGGTGAGTAATTGTGTGGCTAGAACGAAGTAGGGAAATGAGACTGGGGAGGTGATAGAGTACAGGGGTGGTGGTGTAGAGAAAAGCATGTAGGAGAGGAGCCACGAAGAAGTCACCGTGTGTACAGGATACTTTGGGGGTGTGGTGTGGGAGTGGGGATCAGAGCAGCAGATTTCAAGCATGGGGTTTCAAGAAACATGCTGAAAAATCAGCACACCCTCAGACTCAGTTGGAAAAGAGCTATCTGTGAATTCAAAGTGTCACCATGGCTATCACTACCCCCCTGAGGGGGACCTTCCTGGGAGGTCCCAGGCAATTCTGTCTGGGCCTTGTCCCGTGCCTCCTGAGCTGCTCACATGTAGCCTGTCCAGCTTGGAAAAAACGAAAGCGGAGACCTTCCCATATGGCAGCTCTTAACTCGTGTCCTTGCACCCGACCTCCAGAGGCAGTTGTTAGCATTTCAGGAAATCAAAGGAAATCGTTTACATGCAGCCCAGGCCTGGGCAACATCTTGGCTTGCCGTCCCCCCTCACGCTGGGCAGGCCAGGCGCTGACAGAGCAGAACGCCTTAGAATAATTCACAAGCAGGGAAAGTGGATTCTTCCTGAATGCATGCAGTTTTGTGGTAGAGAAAATTATTTCATGGCAGGAAAGATGAAAAAGA
>NW_007732310.1:88222-94311 GCF_000696425.1 Galeopterus variegatus | reverse complement strand
AAGAGCCTTTGTTTGGGAATCACTTAACTAGATAATTTCTAAGGCTTCTTCTAGCTTTTAATGTCCTGACCCTAAATGATATTGGCCTCCTGCCTCTCCATTCTCTTCCATCCCCTTGCCAAGCTGTTCTTTTTACTTTACTTTTTTTTTTTTTTAAATAAAGATTAATTTTTTTAGAACAGTTTTAGGCTCACAGCAAAATTAAGCAGAAGACACAGAGAGTTCCCATATATCCCTTGCCCCACCCCCACACACAGCCTCCCCCACTGTCAATATCCCCACACACACCCCCCAGAGTGGCACATTTGTTACAACTGAAGAACCTGCACTGATACATCATTATCACCCAAAGTCCATAGTTGACAGGAGGGTTAACCCTAGCCTAGTTGTTCATTCTGTGGGTTTGGACAAATGTTTAATGACATGTGCCCACCGTTATAGTGTCATACAGAGTAGTTTCACTGCCCTAAAAATCCTCTGTGCTCTGTTGACTCATTTCTCCCTCTCCCCTAATCCCTGGCAACCAGCGAACTTTTCACTGTCTCCATAGTTTTCCCTTTTCCAGAATGTCATAAAGTTGGAATCATATAGTATGTAGCCTTCCCAGATTGGCTTCTTGCACTTAGTAATAAGCATTTAAGTTTCTTCCTTGTCTGTGCATGACTTCATTTCTTTTTAGTGCTGAATAGTATTCCATTGCCTGCATATACCACAGTGTATTTATCCATTCACCTACTAAAGAACAACCTGGCTGCTTCCAAGTCTTTGAAATTATGAATAATGCTGCTATAAACATCTGTGTGCAGGTTTTTGTATGGTCCTAAGTTTACAGCTCTTGGGTAAATACCAAGTAGTGCAGTTGCTAGATTGTATGGTAAGAGTATGTTTAGTTTTGTAAGAAACTGCCAGACTGTCTTCCAAAGTGGCTGTATCATTTTGCATTCTCACCAACAGTGAATGAGAGAGTTCCTGTTCCTCCATATCCTCACCAGCATTTGGTGTTGTCAGTGTTCTGGATTTTGGCCATTCTAATAGGTGTGTAGTGATATCTCATGTTGTTCTAATTTTCATTTCCACGATGACAAATGATATGAAGCATCTTTTCATATGCTTGTTTGCCATCTGTATATCTTCTCTGGTGAGGTGTCTGTTAAAGTCTTTGGATCATTTTATAATTAGGTTGTTTGTTTTCTTATTGTTGAGTTTTGAGAGTTCTTTGTATATTTTGGGTAAACAGCCCTTTACCAGATATGTCTTCTGTGAATATTTTCTCCCATTCTGTGGCTTTTCTTTTCATTACAGTGTATATCACAGAGCAGAAATTGCTAACATTAATGAATCCCAGCTTATCAATGATTTCTTTCGTGGATCATGCCTTTGGTGTTATAGCTAAGAGTCATTCCCAAACCTAGGGTCATCTAGGTTTCTCCTGTTATCTTCTAGGAGTTTTATAGTTTTGCATTTTACAGTTAGGCCTATGACCCATTTTGAGTTAATTCATATGAATGATGTAAGGTCTGTGTCTAGATTTACTTTTTTGCAAGTGGATGTCCGCTTGTTCCAACATCAGTTGTGGAAAAGAATATCTTTTCTCTGTATTGACTTTTCTCCTTTGTCAAAGATCAGTTGACTATATTTACAAAGTGATGGAGTTTGGATGTGTTGTCCCCACTAAAATTCATGTGGAAATCTGATCCCCAATGTGGCAGTGTTGGGAGTTGAGTCATGGGGCAGATCCCTCATGAATGGATTAATGCTCTTCCTAGGTGGGGGGATTAATGAATGAGTTCTCACTCTATTAGTTCCCGTGAGAGTTGGTTGTTTAAAAAGACCTGGCACCTCCCCTCTCTCTCTCTTGCTTCCTCTCGCCATGTGATCTGCTTGTACCCGCTGGCTACCTGCCACTTTCCACCATGAGTAGAAGCAGCCTGAGGCCCATGCCAGATGCAACTGTCCCAGAATCATAAGCCAAATAAACATCTGTTCTTTATAAATTACCCAGTTTCAGGTGTTTTGTGATAGCAACACAAAATGGACAAATACACGAAGGGTCTTCAAAAAGTTCATGGAACTATTAGAATTATCTTTTAATTATATTTTTCCACAAACTTTTTGAAATAATGTCCTATGTGGATCTACCTCTGGGCTCTCTGTTCTGTTCCATTGATCTATTTATTCTTTTACCAATACCACACTGTCTTGATTACGGGAACTTTAATTGGATAATGTCTTGAAGTTGGGTAGTGTCAGTCCAAATTTGTACTGCTCCTTCAATATTGTGTTGGCTGTTCTGGGTCTTTTGTCTCTTCATATAAACGGCAGAATCAGTTTGATTATATCCAAAAATAACTTGCTGAGATTTTCGTTGGGGTTGCATTAAATCTATAAATCAATCTGGGAAGGTCTGACATCCTGATAATATGAGTTTTCTTATCCATGAACATGGAATTGCATTGGCTAGGACCCAAACTGTCTTTTGAGCCAGCTACACTCCTGATTCTAACTCTTCCTTAATCAAAAGAAGGGAGATCGCCCTTAAAATATCTACTGTGTGCCAAAAATTGTTATGATGCCCACTTTACATTCACTGTGTGTATCAGTCTGCTTCTGTTGCTTATAACAGAATACCTGAAACTGGGTAATTTATAAAGGAATGAAATTTATTTCTTACAGTTTTGGAGGCTGGGAAGTCCAAGGTCAGGCCCATGGAACATATCGGATGAGGGCTTTCTTCTGTGTGGGAACTCCCCATAGGATCCTGTGGCGACCATGGTATCTCATGGCGAGAATGGGCTGAGCAAGAGAGAGCTAACCTTCTCACTTGCTCTCCTTTTAAAGCCGTCAGAACCATGCCCATTACTCCATGAATGGATCAATCCATTCACAAGGGCACATTCCTCATAGTCTAATAACCTCTTAAAGGCCCCACCTTTCAAATACTGTGATTGGATTTCCCACCCTTTTAACACTGCAACAGTGGAGGGTCAAGTTTCCAAGACGTCAACTTTTGGGGGACACATTTGACCCATAGCACTGCGGCACAGTGAGATGTGCATATCCATCCATTAAACAAATATGAATTGAGGACCTACTATCTGATAAGCCCTGACCCAGGAGCTAGAAATACAACAGATAATATAATAGAAGAATGTCCTATACTCATGGAGCTTACTGTGCAGTGGGAGAGAGAAGGACACTAATTAAATAATCCCATAGATAAATGATGTTAGGAGAGTTTAGTCTGGAGCTAGGTAAGGCTTCCTGGAGGAGGTGCTATTTGAGCTGAGATTGGAAGGACGAGCAGGTATTAACCAGGCATAGAGACAGAGGCCATGTGTTCCAGGTAGAGGGAGGAGCACTTGCAAAGCCCTTGAGATAGGAAGGAGCTTAGAGCCTTCTGAGGTCTCAGAAGTGTGTACAGCCAGGGTGTGGAGGGCAGGATGAAATAAGACGACGCTCACTGAATCACTGAAGAGGAGGCCAGGATCAGCTCTGCATGACTTTGAGTGCATAAAAGGAGAGGAGAAAGAGAGCAAACTAGAAGCCAGGTCCTGTGCCAGGTGCTGTCAAACATGTGATCTCATTTGATCCCACAGCCACCCAATGGTAAATGTTACCACCATCCCCATTTTAAACAAAAGAAAACAGAAGTTCAGAGAAGGTTGGTTATCGCGCTGGTCAGAGGCAGGGCCAGGCTCCCCACCTTTGCCTGATTGCAAAGTCCAGGCTCTACTCAGCTCAGGAGCCTTAATACACCAGCTGTGATCCCTGCTGTCTAGCTCCTTGACCTTCCACTTTCAGATGCGAGATTTCCTGCAGGGAGAGTGCAGCCAGGCTCCCATCAGCCCCATGTTTTTGGCTTCTGGCCTGTGTCTGCAGCATCCTTGTTTGGAATCAGAGAGAGAAACTTGGGGTCTGGTAATTGTATTCGATTAAGCCTAATTAAAATGCAAATGTGGACAGATAATATGGAAGGCAGTTTGGAGATGATTTCGCCAGTGACATGGGACTGCCTCTCTTCTTGGTGGGTCTGTCCTCAGACATGGGAAATGTATGTGCTGCCACCCACCAGGCTGCATCTGGCCAGGTTTTCAGGGGGAAATTCTTCCTGGTGGAGAAGGACAACCCACTCCTGCTAGAACATATTGTGCAGAAACTAATCAGATCATGTGGTCCTGATGTGGGGATCACCCAGCTCTGGACCCCTTGGTCCCCACCTGTGGGCTCTGCCCTGCCCTGGCCACTGGATGTGGGACAGGAGGGCCTGAAGTAGTTCTCTAGAACCAGACTTCCTGGGTTCAAATCTGGCTCCACTACTCACCAGCTGTGTGTCCTTGGACAAGTTTCTTAACCTCTCCAGGCTTCAGTTTCCTCCTCTATGAGGTGGGATAATAACAGCTTCATCTGAGTAAGTTGCTATGAGAATAAAATGAGATAATACATGTAAAGCAATTAGCAAGCACCCAGCACATGAATGGTGGACATTTTCATTAGCTCTGCCGGTCCCCCATGTTCTACATGGGCAAGAGTTCTGTCCCCCAAGCCCCAGGCTCACAGATTTCCTTTCCTTGCTACCAGAGGTCTACCATTTGGAGTTGGACCTTCCTTTGGAGTTGGTCCTGAGTGTCCTGTCCCTGTGATCCGTGTGGCTATGAAGCTGGGATACAGCCAGTAGCTGATCTGTTGCATGGATTGCCACCTGTTGGTTGGCTATTTTTACATCTTCAGATACCAAAGTTGCTGGCCTGGACTTCCTTCCAACATCTGAACCAACTTTCTCATTCCTCCTCCACCTCAGTGCCCAGTTTTATTTCTAAGTAAATTTCTTAAGTGACATTATTATTATTATTATAGCTAATGTTGGTAGAGTGTTCACAATGTCAAGTGCTTTATCTATAATTATGTAATTTCATCCTCACAACAATCTACAGATGCAGAAACTGAGGTTCAGAGAGGAAGAGTGACTTGCTTGGGGTCACATAGCTGGTAAGGGGTGGAGCTAGAACTCAAACCATGTCTGTCTGACTCCCAGACTAATTTTTAAGCCCTCTAGTCAACCTACTCTGCAATTTCCAGGTGCCTGCTGGGTGCCAGGCCCTGTGCCCAGCACATGGGGCAGAGGAGATGCAGAGACCACACGAGGAGCACACTGACCTGCAGGAAGGGACAGACAATGACAGAGCAGATGGAAGTACTGTGATTGGGGAACCTGGGTAAGAGGTGTGTGTGGGATCACTATGCAGGGCCTTTGTCTTCCCAGAGAGGAGTCAAGGAAGGAAGGAACCACAGAGGAGAGCACAGCAGGTGCAGTGGCATGGAGGTGTGAGATATTTGGGTGTATGGAATTTGGGGGGCTGCGGGTTGACAGTAGGCAGGGAGTGGCAGTGGGAGGGGAAGGTGGGAAAGGTAGGCAAAGGCCAGATCATGCTGAGCCTCGAAGGTGAGACTTAGGCAGAACTTACTAGAAGTTTAGAGTGGTGGGTTCTAGAATCAGACAGACCTGGATGGAGTGTGAGCTCCTCCACTTACTTGCTGTATGATCTTGAACAAGGCCCTTTACCTCTGAGTGTTAGTTTCTTCATCGATAAAATGGGAAAGGGGCAATATGAAAAAAATTGAAAAAAATCACTTGAAATCTTCTACCAAAGTAAAACCACTGTGAACATTTCAGGGGGCATTTTCATTAGACTTTTCTACAAACATATACACTCATACAATTTTACAGAAATATGATTACATACTGTTTTTTAACCTTCTTAATTTGACAAACTATCATGGCGTTTTCCCATGTCAATAGAGGAAGCCACATTGTTATTAATATCTGCATACCAAGTCAGTGTTGTTATGTGCCAATATTTAATCAGTCCCATAATAACTGATGTTTAAATTGTTTCCACTTTCCCAATAATATAAACAACACTGTGGTGAACATCTTTTTGTACTCTGTGGCGTGAAGGAGTCTCAGAAGTAGAATTGCTGAGCTAAGGGATAAGTACTTTTAAAGTCTTTGATTACTCAGAGTCTTACAGGTCACCAAACCACCCTCCTGCTGGAAGGCCATAATTTACATCACCCCAGCTGTGAGATGC
>NW_007732310.1:86484-87534 GCF_000696425.1 Galeopterus variegatus | reverse complement strand
TAACTTGTTTCTAGTTTCCCAGTAATATCAACAACATTGTGGTGAACATCTTTCTGTACTCCGTGGGATGAAGGATCCTCAGAAGTAGAATTGCTGAATTGTGTTTACTTTGTGCCAGGCTCTGTGTTAGGTAATCACTCCTTATGAACTACTAATGTATTCGTCCAATAGCCCTGTAACTTCCAGAATCTCTACTATCTTAGCCAGTTCAGACTGCTATAACAAAATACGATAGACTGGGTGGCTCAAACAACAGATATTTATTTCTCACAGTTCTGGAAGTTGGAAGTCCGAGATCAGGGTGCCAGCCTGGTCAGGTACTGGCGAGGACCCTCTTCCTGGCTTTCAGATGGCTGCCTTCTTGCTGTGTCCTCACATGGCAGAGAGAGGAAGCTTTGGTGACTTTTTCTTTTCTTATAAGGGCACTAATCACATCATGGGGACCCCACCCTCATGACTTCATCTAAACCTAATTACCTCCCAAAGGCCTAACCTCCTAATACTATCACATTGAGTGTTAGGGCTACAACATATGAATGTTTTGGGGAGACAAACATTATGTTTTGGGGAGACATAAACATTCAGTCCATAACATCTACCATTAGGACAAGTCTGAGAACCAGTGAGCTGCATCATTGCTTTGGATGTGAGTCTCACCTCTCCAGTGGTAGCCAGTAAGCCCAGTTGTTTATTAAGTGTTTCCTTTGTGCCAGGCTCTTTGTTAGGCAAGCACTCCTTATGTGTCATCTCACTGGGTCATTACAATGTCCCCACGGTGAGAATTACTAGCTTAATTTTACAGAGGAGGAAACTGGGGCTCAGCTAGTAAGCAGAGCTCAGATTTGGAAGCTCATTACAACTCTTTGTCATCCTTACTCTGCTGCACTGCGCAGCTAGACCATGAATTTCTGGAGGGTAGGGCTGTATTAGGGCTCTCCAGAGAGACAGAACCAATAGCATGTATGTGTAAATATATATGTATTAGCCCATTTTGTGTTGCTATAACAGAATACCTGAGACTGGGTAATGTATAAAGAACAGAGGTTTATT
>NW_007732310.1:77764-86150 GCF_000696425.1 Galeopterus variegatus | reverse complement strand
ATTGAGTGTTAGGGCTACAACATATGAATGTTTTGGGGAGACAAACATTATGTTTTGGGGACACATAAACATTCAGTCCATAACATCTACCATTAGGACAAGTCTAAGAACCAGTGAGCTGCATCATTGCTTTGGATGTGAGTCTCACCTCTCCAGTGGTAGCCAGTAAGCCCAGTTGTTTATTAAGTGTTTCCTTTGTGCCAGGCTCTTTGTTAGGCAAGCACTCCTTATGTGTCATCTCACTGGGTCATTACAATGTCCCCACGGTGAGAATTACTAGCTTAATTTTACAGAGGAGGAAACTGGGGCTCAGCTAGTAAGCAGAGCTCAGATTTGGAAGCTCATTACAACTCTTTGTCATCCTTACTCTGCTGCACTGCGCAGCTAGACCATGAATTTCTGGAGGGTAGGGCTGTATTAGGGCTCTCCAGAGAGACAGAACCAATAGCATGTATGTGTAAATATATATGTATTAGCCCATTTTGTGTTGCTATAACAGAATACCTGAGACTGGGTAATGTATAAAGAACAGAGGTTTATTTGGCTTACGATTCTGGGACAGCTGCTTCTGGTGCAGGCCTCAGGCTGCTTCTACTCATGGTGGAAAGTGGCAGGCAGCCAGCAGGTACAAGCAGATCACATGGCGAGAGGAAGCAAGAGAGAGAGAGAGGAAGTGCCAGGGTCTTTTAAACAACCAGCTCTTGCAAGAACTAAGAAAGTGAGAACTCACTCAGTACCGCCACCCCCCAGGGAGAGCATTAATCTATTCATGAGGGATCCACCCCCATGATTCAAACAGCTCCCAACAACACAGCCACATTGGATATCAGATTTCTACATGAGTTTAGGGGTAACAACACGTCCAAACTCTATCAATATGAGAGGGGATTTATTAGGGGAATTGGCTCACGTGATTATGAAGGCTGAGGAGTCCCATGATAGGCCATCTGCAAACTGGTTGCTGGTAGTGTGGCTCAATCCAAGTCCAGAAGCCTCAGAACAAGGGAAACTGATGGTGTGATTCTCAGCCAGAGGCCAAAGGCCAGAGAGCTGAAGGTGCCACTGGTGTAAGTTCCGGAAACCAAAGGCTGAAGAGTCTCGAGTTCTGATGTCTACAGACAGGAGAGAAGGATGTATCCCAGCTCTAGTGGAAATGGGGCAAGAGGTTTTGCCTTTCCCTGTGTTGTTTTGTTCTCTCTGGGCCCCCAGTGGATTGGATCGTATCCGCCCATATTGAGGGTGGATCTTTCCCACCCAGTCCACTCAGGCTCACACGCTGATCTCTTCTGGAAACACCCTTGTAGACACACACCCAAAAATAATGCTTTACCATGTTTCTATGTATTCCTTAGCCTAGTTATGTTGACACCTAAAATTAACCATCACAAGTCAACCCCTTGTCCACTTGGTGTCCATACTTACCTCCTTAAACTAAATGTTATCTTCAGATGGGACAGTAACAGTGTAATAGTTCCACCTAACATGATGCAGCTATTCCCTTGTCCACTTGGTGTCCATACTTACCTCCTTAAACCAAATGTTATCTTCAGATGGGACAGTAACAGTGTAATAGTTCCACCTAACATGATGCAGCTATCCAGGTACAGCCGAAACACGTTAATCCCTTTCCCAGAAGGGGAGGAAAGTCCTTAGGTGATGTTTTCTCTCCCCTGATAACTCATGACTTAAATACAAATACTATCATGTAAAGTTAACAGTATTTAAATACTGATATAAAGTCAATAAGTCTTATCTTACATGGTAAGAATAAGAGGAACAAAGCCGAAATAATTGCTTAATATATGTACAATGTATATGTATACATATATATACACACATAACATATGGACGTATTCTTAAAATGAGGACAGGGGCCTTGTCTTGCTTGCCTCTGGATGCTACTCCAGTCTCAACACAAGGCAAATAGCATCCAATTCAATTGTTGTGGGATAGGGTGAAGACCTTAGGAGTAGATGACTTGGGTTTGAATTCCACTTCTGCCCCTTACTGGCTGTGTGACTGTCTTTGGTTTTCCCATCTCTTAAATGGGGTTAATAATCCTTACCTTGCAAAACCACCTTGAGGATAAAATGAGAAGGTGTATTCACCTAGTACATCATAAGCACTAAATAAAAGAAGCTGGTGTTATTTTTCAGTATATTCCGTTAGTTAGTCCCCAAAGACCCCAGGAACCGTGAGTATGACATCATGGAGTTAGAGATGGCTCCAGGACCCTTAGAGCACAATATCATTCATTCTTTCAGCAAATATCAGTTGAGTGCCTCTTATGTGCCAAGCATCAAAATATAGAGGTAAACAAGACAAGATCCCATCTCCCAAAGAACTTACTACTATAGGGGGATCGAGACACAATAAAGGAGCAAGCAAATAAGTCTATTTATAATTCAAGTAGTAATGGGTACTATGATGAAAAATAAAGCAGGTAAGAGGTTAGAAATAGGCTGGCTGGTTAGCTCATTTGGTTAGAGCATGGTGCTGGTAACACCAAAGTTCAGGGTTCAATCCCTGTACTGGCCAGCTGCCGAAAAAAAAGGATATCAGAAACAACAAGAGAGGTTTAGGAAGGACAATTACTTAGAGCGAATGGGCAGGGAAGGTGGCCTCTGCGCAGAGATTTGAATGAGTTGGAGGGCACCATGGGAAGATTTTAATTAGCAATGCTGGTGCCTAAAGCAAGCAGCAGACAGGGCTCTCAAACCAACTTTGTAACTCATGAGGTGGGGGCGCTGTGGGCACTGCATCTGCTGGCCCCATATACCAGTGAATTATGATAATAATAATAATAGACACTGAGCTCTTTTGTTTCCAGCTGCTAAGGAAAACCTACAGTCAACATATAAATTTAACAAATCAAAAAATGAAACAGTATTTCATAAACACAGTTAGGTGTTTGTGTTACCTTTCATTATCAGGGCCTTAGGCAAGGCCTGGTACCCTCTCCAGCTTTGGCTGTATCCAGGGCAGCACAGGTGCTTGGGCTTTGCTAGGGTATGGCCCAGAGAGCAAACCCTGGGTGGAGTCACATAGGGGGCAGAGTCAGGATGATAAACGAAGAGGGTTGGGATGGCCAGTGGCAAGGACTGGGCATTCAAGATTCTCTGCCCTCTGATTTGCCCAGGAGAGTTGCCACCCCTGCCAGGAGCTGAACCTTGCCTCTCTGTGGTCTGAAAGAGGACTTGGGGCCACTTCATCCTATAAGCATAGATGCAGAACAATTGGGCTATGGGGGCTGCTCCCATGGTTTTAGGAAGTATTTCTCAGACTGCCTACATCAAAATCATCTGGGACTTCTTATTAAAAATACAGCTTCCAGACCTCATTCCAAACCTCCTGAATCAGACTTCCTGAAATCTGCATTTTAACAAGCTCCTCAGGTGATTCTTATGAGAATGAGCTCCTTAGGTGATTCTCTAAAGTCTGAGAATAGCTGGCTGGTAGGGGCAGCTGATCAGAAGAATTTTTGCATTCAGGATTGTCCTCGGAACTCCAGGGCATGTGCTTGCTGTCCTGCCATCAGATGGCACTTCAGTGTCAGGTGGTCAGGGGCTGGACACATCCCCAGATTTGTATTTTTGCCTCTGGGGGAATTGCAGCAGGAATAAAAGGCATGAATTTCAGAAGTTGGTTTGTGTCCTGCTATGAGGCGGTGTGTGTGAAAAGGCTCTGCTTTCCTTCCAATAAGAAGGAAAAAGAAAAAGCTTTATATATATATATATGTATTCTGGAGGCAAATGTGTCACTTTCACATGGATTCTTTTCTAGCCTGGTGGTGTGTGTGAAAAGGCTCTGCTTTCCTTCCAATAAGAAGGAAAAAGAAAAAGCTTTATATATATATGTATTCTGGAGGCAAATGTGTCACTTTCACATGGATTCTTTTCTAGCCTGGACACAATTTTATTTCTCTCTGGTGAGTCATTGCAGATGTTCCCTTTTTCTCCCTGCCTCTTGTTAGCAAAGGACATACTGTATCTCATTGAAAGGATGGGTCCTCCCTAGGGACAGGCCTGGGAAATGTATGCTTTGCAAGTCCAGTTAGAGGACCTGCTGAGGCCATCACAGAACCCCACCCAGTCCTTTGCTGTGGAGGTCACAGACTCCTGCCAAATAAAGGGGATGGTCATTTCCCCCTTAATAATTAGCCATTCTTGATAGCACAAATCTTGCCCTCTCTTGGATTGTTTTTTCAGAATGTCTGGCCTCCATCCTGCTGGTTTTACTGAGAAAAAGTCCCCAAGTACCTTTTGACAGTCATTCATGTAATCAGTCAGTAGTACCGCATAGCAATGAAGAGCATACGTTCTGGGAGTCATTTTCCAGTGACTCTCCATCTCGCTCTCAAAGTCAAAATCAAAGTCCCTACCACATCCACAAGACCCTACATAATCTAACTTCTGTCACTTAACTTTGTCTCCCCATCACTGACTCAGCTCCAGGCACACTAAACTCCTTGCTGTTTATCTAACATGTCAAGGGAATGTCCACCCCAGGGCCTTTGCAAAGGCTATTCCCTTCTCCTGTGATGTTCCTTCCTGCAGATCTCTGAGTGACTCATTCCTTCACTTTCTTTAGATCTAAACTAAAATATCACCACATCACCCTGGTCACCCTTTATAAAACAGTGTACCTACTTCAGCCATCACTAACCTTTTTTACCTCATAGTATTTATTTACTTATATTTTAATTTATGATCTGTCTCTCCCCACTAGAATGATAGTTCCTTGTGGATGGGAACCTTGATTTGGTTACCGCTATTTTTCTGACATATAGAATATGTCTAGCACATTGTAGGTCCTTAATAAATAAATACTGATTGATTGATTGAATACCTGGCTCTGTTCCTTACTAGATGTGTGACCTTGGACCCCTTAGTATCTCTGAGCTTCAGTTTCTGCATCTATAAAATGAATGTGATTGTAGAGGTTTACAAGTTAAATGAAATATTGCATGTCTTAGTCTATGTTGCTATAGCGAAATACCTAAGACTGGGTGATTTATAAAGAAGAGAAATTAATTTCCTCACAGTCTGGAGGCTGGAAAATCCAAGATCAAGGCCCCAGCAGGTTCAGTGTCTGGTGAGTGCTTGTTCCTCAGAGATTGTGCCATCTCGGTGTCCTCACACAGTGGAAGACATGGAAGGGCCAGGTAGCTCTCTGAAGCCTCTTTCATGTGGACGTTAATCCCATTCATGAGGCAGATCCCTCATGGCCTAATCACCTCCCAAAGGCCCCACCTCTTAATACCATCGCCTTGGGGTTTAAGTTCCAACACGAATTTTGGAAGGACACATACATTCAGACCATAGCAGCACGTAAATCCTTTGTTTGGTGACCAGCACACTCAAAGTTCTCAATAAATGGTGGCTGCCCTGAGACTGTTACTACTTAGACCAGCAAAATAAGACAGAATGTGCTAAAGAAAAGGAAAGAAGCTTGCAAAGGATCTCAAGTTGAGATATGGCAGAGGTTCCGCCCAAGTGGTAGGAATCAGAAAAGGCTTCTTGGTAGGGGTGGCATTTGAGCTGGGCCCCTGGGTCAGGCAGGATCTCTGTAGGTCAGAAAGGGTTTGTGGAAGGGTGGCACAGGAAGACAGAACAGCGTGAGCAAAGAGGCAGAAGGGAAAGCTCAGGGAGAGTTCACGTGTGCTGCCTCAACTCCAGTGACTTCGAAACATGAGGGGGAAGGGGAAAGCAAAATGAGGAGATGGAAGCATTTTTCCCTTTCTGGAAGAGAGGCTGTCTGGGGCTTTCCAACAAGCTGTACAGCATGGGAACAAAAACAAAGTGATTTACGACCCCCTTCCTGGGGCAGAGCACTTGGCAGCTAGTAAAGCAGCCCTCCGAGAATACTCTGTTGGCTTCTCACAACCCTTCTGGGGCAGACTTTATTATGTGTTCATTATTCTAATACTGAGGTCACCTGCAAATAACCCTGAATGGGGCATTACATCCAAAAGAAACCAATTGGTAGCGGTGGGATTTCTGGGCACTGTGGCATCTTGCTGTGTTGTACAGACTAGGATGGAATTCAAAGCACGTGTATAAGGGGAAACTAAGAAGGATCATGTGAGGGAGAAAGGCTGAATGGTTAGCTTTGGAAAGCAGGAGACCATGCATTTGTCAGTCATTCATTCGTTCATTCATTCATTCATGCACTCAATGAACACCAAATACTTACTGTGTATACAATGGAATATTCAGGCCAGGAGCCCAGAGTTTTCTACTTGATTTTACAAAAAAAGGTTCTGTAACTTAAGGGGGTTGGGAGAGGCAACATAAATTTCACATCACATGTCAGCTCCGATTGATTTATTGTGGCTACCCAGAGAAGGTTTCTTGAGAGTGTATGGATTTAGCAGGAAAGAATCTGGCAATGGGTTAGTGATATCTGCCATGGGTTTAGGAGCAGAGAATGGTAGGGCAAATGCCACATATTTGCCACTGTGGAATGAGCTCTGTGTATACCTATCATGTGCTGAGCTGAGGGTTTGCAACAGAATAAAAATAATTTCTTGCCTCTACACTGTTGGTGTGTGATGTGGCTGATAACTCACCCTGGAGAACTGTGAAAATTCAGGATGATAAGGTGACAAAAATTGATTCCCCAGGTGATAACTCAGGGAGTTAGGTCCTCTTAAAGAGGTGGTGTCCCCGGCCAAAGATGTGGTGTCCCCGGCTTTTACAATTGTCTCATTTACCCCTAATCTGACACTCGATTAATCTTCTCCAAGCACTGTACTCAACTTTGTTCTCATATTTCACCTCTTGTGTTGCATGTGATTCATTAGTATATAATACAACTGGTGTAAAGAAGTTTGGAAGCAACTAACTAATAACTACAGTGACTCTTAGTCATTGTACAACTCAATGGTTGAGAACAGAAAGTGTAAAAACTTGAGCTGTTGGGTCTCTGTGCTTTACAAGCGGTGGGGGTGGGGCACTTTGGCTAATCCAGTGAATCAGTTAAATGAAGGTCAGTTATGAGAGCTTCCTCAACTAATATACAATTGTCTTTTTTTATCAAAAATATGGATTCACCCTAAACATTCTGATTCTGTTTTGTAGCCTTTTTTAGTTAAATGAAGGTCAGTTATGAGAGCTTCCTCAACTAATATACAATTGTCTTTTTTTTATCAAAAATATGGATTCACCCTAAACATTCTGATTCTGTTTTGTAGCCTTTTTTATTAACTTTAGCAAATATTGGAGAGTCTTTTCATGTCATCAGATGCTCTCTTACAACAATGTTTTAAATTCATGAGATTCAGTGGTATGGATCTATCATTTAATTGTTCCCCTATTTTTGGACTTTTATGTAGTTCCCAGTTTGGGACTATTCTAGGCAACATTGCCTTTCAGATCCCAATATGGGTAGTTGAGGGTACTGCATACCCCCTGGGTGGTGAGGGGTGGAGATAAACATTAAAAAGGAATGGGGGGTGGAAATATAAAACAGTGTAGCCACTGTGGAAAACAGTATGGCAGTTACTAAAAAAATTAAACATGGAAAAAGCATATGATCCAGCAATTCCACCTCTGGATATACCAGTATATCTGAAAAAAATTGAAAGCGGGACTGAAAGAGAAATTTGCACACATGCGTGCACAGCAGCATTATTTACAGTATCCAAAGGGTGGAAACAACTCAAGTTTCTTTTGACGGATGAATAGATAAACAAAATGTGGTCTATACATACCATAAAATATTATTCAACATTAAAAGGAAAGGAAATCCTATCACATGCTGTCGCATAGATGAATCCTTAGGACATTATGCTGAGACAAGTCATCCAGTCACAAAAGGACAAATGGTGTATGATTCCACTCATGTGAGGAACCTAGAATACTCAAATTCATAGAGACAGAAAGTAGAATGATAGTTGCCAGTGAAAGAAAGTGAGCTGAAACACTGGGTACCGATCAAGCTTTATTAAAGGAAAGGAATCTGCCGGCTGCGCTCAAAATGGAGGAAAGCACCAGGCGTGGGGGTGGGAGGGCTCATACAGACTGTAGGGCAGGCTGATGTAATCACGGAGGGGGTTGGTGCTGGGGTGGAAGATAAGGCTGGCGGATGCAATCAGGTGGAAGGCTGCACCCATGCAGAAGCAGAGGAGTTTCTGTTTCTCAGAAACCACAAGGTTTCTCGTAAGAGAAAGGCTGGCGGCTATTTTGTGCTTATTGTGTGCAAAATGGCACTGGTCACGTCCAAGATCCATCATTCCTGCCTTTGAAGTATACGGAAAAGGGACGGAGGTCTCATTCTTCTGAAGCTGCTTCCTGCTGAAGATGGGCAAAGATATGAAAAAATAAAAGATTTATGTTGGTGGGTAAAACAATTAGGTGACGGGGTATTGGTTTCATGTGGGGAG
>NW_007732310.1:68760-76549 GCF_000696425.1 Galeopterus variegatus | reverse complement strand
CTCTGTTAGGAAAAGAAGCAGGAGGAAGAGAAAAGGCAAGTGTTCAAGGGGCTGAGAGGTTAAGAGGGTGCATAGTAGGAAAGAGGAGTAGAGGGTAACCTTGTTGTGTAATCGCAGAGGGCGCCTCGCCAGGCTAATTCATTTACCCACTCAAGGATGTCTTCAACACTGGAGGTGGCAGGTGGGGACCAGTCTTGGAGCAGCTCCTGTGTGAAGGACATGAAGCAGGCCTGCAAGAGTGAGAGGATAATCGCCAGGGGAAAGATCATCCTTCTTCTGGGATTGGGGGAAGAGCAGAGGTCCTGGAGATTTTCAGTTTTGTGGGTCCTAAAATGCACAAAGTGTGAAGAGATGTCAGGTTGGGGTGTGAGCAGAGGGACCCCTCTGGCTTGGTGTTAACAGATTCTTTGGGTAAAGCCTAAGGTGCTAGTTTTACCAAGGATAAGTGATACCAAGGGGATTTTCCTAGTACTTTTACTGCCATGGGGGTGGTGAGAAGTACTGTATAAGGCCCTTCCCAACATGGTGAGAGGGGCTTTGGGATTCAGGTTTAAATGTACACTTGCTGTCCCGGGCTCAGTTTAAAGTCTGAGGGGGACAATTTCGAGTGATTTGTTTAAGTAACTTGGCCATGTGGGGAGAGTAATATAAGGGCTGAAGAAGGTGTAGTCGGGGTTCATAGCCCATATGAACTGAATTATGGAAATCTAAAAGGATTTGCTCAGCTTGTGTGGTAGGGAGGACATAGCAACTGGAGAGAGTATACCAGTTGTCCTTCCTCTGTGCCCCCAACTGTTGGAGGTGCTGTATTTCTTGGAGTGTGTATTGGGGTGAGGGCGTAGGGGCCATGAGAAGGACCTGAGTGGGAGAGGAAGAGTGGGGGCCTGGTGATTGAGCAGACTGTTTTGCAGTTAGATACGCCAGTTTGTTTTCCTCAGCTATGGGGTCGTTGGAGGTTTGGTGTCCTCTGCAGTGTATAACCCCAACCTCCTATGGGAGTTGTGCAGCCTCAAGAAGCATCTTGGTAAGATGTCTGTTTTTTATGGGCCCTCCCTGAGTGGTCATGTATCCTCTCTCCTTCCATATGGCTGCATAGGAGTGTAGGATGTGGTAAGTATACTTAGAGTCAGAGTATGTGTTGATTCGTTTGTTACATGCCACAGTGAAAGCGTGGGTGAGAGCAATGAGTTCTGCCTGTTGGGAAGTGGTGTTAGTGGGGAGGGGGGCAACCTCAATAGTCTGTGTTAGATTTACTATGGTGTAACCCACCCGGGGGGTGGGCGTGGAGGAGGCACTCCCATCTATGAACCATATATGTTGGGGTCGCGTAATGGGATGTGGGGAGATGTGTGGAAATGGATCAAAAAAGAGGTCTAAAGCCTCCATGCAATTATGTTCTAAGGGTCGTGAGTGTTTTGGGATGAGAGTGGCTATATTTAAGGGAGGGCAAGGTTTAAAGGAAAACTGGGAATTTTCAGTGAAGGTAAGGTGGATAAGTTGTAGGTGGGAAGGGGAGAGAATCGACATGGACTTATGGCTGAGAAGGTCTTGAAGATGACGGGGGGAACAAATGACTGTTTGTTGTCCAAAAGTTAGTTTAGAGCTTCCTTGTGTTAAAAGTGTGGCTGCCACCAAGGCCCATAAACAGGGAGCACATCCGCAGGCTGTGGTGTCTAGTTGTTTAGAGAGGTATGCAACTGGGAAAAAAGTATCTCCTGCCTCTTGTCCCAAAACCCTGACTGCCTATCCTTGGGTTTTGGTGACATATAGGATAAAAGGATGAGATAGGTTTGGGAGGGATAGAGCTGGGGCTGTGAGGAGAGCGGCTTTTAATCCCTGGAAGGGAGAGTGAATGGGCTTTGTGGGATCTAAGGGAATGGCAGTATCCCCTTTGGCTGCCTCATAAAGTGGTTTTGCTAGCACACCAAAGTTAGGAATCCATAGGCGAAGATACCCTGCAAGCCCCAAGAAAGAAAGGATTTCACCGTTTGTGGTAGGAGTAGGGAGTTCAGAAATTAGACTCTTGCAATCCACCATTATTTCTCTGGTGTTGGGGGTGAGATGGACTCCCAAATAGGTGCCTGAAGGAGAAGAAATTTGGGCCTTGCCGGGGAATACTTGATATCCCCTGGAGGCCAGAAAATTAAAGAGAGCAACAGTGTGGGCCTGTGAATCCTCATATGAGGGGCTACAAAGGAGAAGGTCATCTACATATTGTATTAAGGTGCTAGAGGTTGGAGGAAGTTCAGATAAGTCTTGAGCTAAGGCCTGGCCTAAGAAGTGGGGGCTATCCCAAAACCCCTGAGGTAGTACTGTCCAGGTGAGTTGTTGGGAACAATGTGTATCAGGATCAGTCCAAGTGAAAGCAAACACGTTTTGACAGGAAGGGTGTAAGGGGATAGAAAAAAAGGCACCTTTGAGGTCAAGTACAAAGAAGAAATGGGTTGTTGTTGGTATTGTGGATAGAAGAGTATAGGGGTTAGAAATGATTGGGGTTATGGGTAAAATGGCCACATTAATGGCCCTGAGGTCTTGAACTAAATGGTATGAGCCATTAGGCTTTATAACTGGAAGGATGGGTGTATTAAAAGGCAAGTGGTTAGGACGTAAGAGATGAGAAGAAAGAAGTTTGGGTATGATGGATTTTAAGCCTATTAGGTGTTTGTTAGTGATGGGGTATTGTGGGACATTAGGGAACAAAGAGGGGTTCCGCAACTTAACAAGGATAGGGGAATGGTGCATAGCAATGGAGAGAGAAGAAGCATCCCATACTACGGGATTAACCTTGTCTGAGGGGAAGGTTAAGGTGGAAGCCCCAGGGTCCAGGTCTGGGGTGGCCTGTAACAAGAGTATTGTAGCTGTAGTTAAGTGTTTAGGGTAAGAGTAGCTTTGAATTTGAAAAGAATGTCCCATCCCAGTAAGGGGGCTGGGCATCGAGGCATTATTAAAAATTCGTGTGTGAATTGGGTGTGATGTAGGGTGCAGGAAAGGGGTTGAGTGATCTTTGGGTGGTATTCTGATCCTGTGATCCCTACTATTGTGATAGAGGACAGGGTTGTTGGTCCTGAATATTCAGGAAGGGTAGAGTAAGTGGCCCCTGTATCGATGACAAAAGAGATTGGCTTACCTGCTACAAGGAGAGTTACCCTGGGCTCACATGTGTGATTTCCATGGGGGCCCCAAGCCCTAGGCATTGTCAGTCCTCCTCTCGGGTGAATCCAAGAAGTTCTGGTAAGGATGGCCATGAAGCTAAAGGCTGTAGGTTGGGGACTGGGGCACTCCCTCTCTGGCGAGTGGAACCATCAATCCCCCAGTGACCTGGCTGTTTGCAGTGAGGACAGGGCTCAGGAGGGAGCCTGGGGTTAGAACAGACCTGTGCCCAGTGACCTGGTTGACCACATTTGAAGCAGTTTCTGGGTGTCTTGCCCTAGAGGCAGCCAGCTTTGGGGTATGTGAGCCACAGATGACATTATTCAGGAGCTGGTATTTGACCTGATCTCTTTTGTAGCAATCTTTCTTCTCCTCCTCCTCCCTATTGTTAAAAACCTTGAAAGCAGCATTGCGAAGGTCTCATTGGGTCATATTTGGATCATCCTCAAGGGTTTTTTTAGGTTTTTTTCAAATATCAGGGGCTGATTGGGTAATAAAATGAGAGTACAAGAGGGCCGTGCCTGCAGGGCAGTTTGGGTCTATATGTGTGTATTTATGTAAAGCCTCAGAGAGGCAGGTTGGGAACTCACTAGGATTTTCAGTGGATCTCTGTGTGATTTCTCTAAGCTTCTCATAATTGACCGACTTGTGAGTAGCCTTTTGGAGGCTGTAAATCAAGTGTGTGATCATGTTATCCTGGAGATCCCAGTCCCCATGGCCAGCCTGTAGTCCGAATTTGGGTCTGTGTGAGGGACGGCAACAACTCCCACAGGCCACCTATTATTTTGGGAATGTACCTCATCTGCCTGTTGTTGGGCCATTATCCAGACCTGCTCCCTGTCCTCAGGGGACAAAGTAGTAGTGAGAATCATAAAAATATCATGCCAGGTGAGATCATAAGACTGGGTGAGGTATCTGAATTCCTTAAGATATGTGTCCAGGTTGGACTGGAAAGATCCCAGTCATTTTTTGATTTGGGAGAGATCAGAAAGAGAAAAGGGGATATGGACCCAGACAATTCCATTCATCCCAGCCACTTCACGGAGGGGTTATAAAAGAGCCAGAGCTGAGGCAGGGTTGTCACTTGATGAAGGGGGAGAAAGGGAGGGGTTGGGTGGCTGAGGACGAGTGTCTTGAAACTAGGTGTGGGGAAGAGAGAGAAAAGGTGAAGGGGCTGGTGAAGGATCTGGAGAGTAAGGAGGTGGTCGGGGAGCAGAGTGGTCTTAAGGATCAAAAGATTGATTCGAGTCCAGAAGGAGAGGTCAGGCATGATCTAGGAGAATTTGAGACCTATGACAGTTTTGACAGAGAGGATGCGATCAGAGAGAGAAAAAGGCTTGAACATAAGGAATCTCTCCAGCTTTGCCACTTTGGTGACAAAAGTTGTCTAGGTCTCTGAAAGTATCCAAATCAAGAGTGCCATTTTCTGGCCACTGGGATACATTGTCTAGTTTGTACTTAGGCCAAACCTGATTGTAGTAGAAAACAAGGTGTTCGGGTTTAATATCTCCCTGGAGGCCAAGGTTGGCCAGGATACAGCCCAGAGGCATAGAATGTGGAGGTTTGGATTGTGAGGATTCCATGTAGAGGGTGAGAAAGGAGGTGATCAGTCCCAGTAGAAGGGTCACACCAAGGAGTGTACTCTTTGGTGTTCACCTTCCTTTTGAGAGAGGAGCCACTGACCAGCTAGAGGAGCGTCCTCCAATAGCTGGGGGGCATGAGAGGGGTTCCCTCGGCTAGGCGCCTGGGCTTTGTAGCAAGTAGACAGTAGTCGTAGAGAGTAGTCGAGGAACCCGTAGAAGTAGGACAGACCCACTGACTCACCCTGAATTGAGGCTGATGGTGGATGCGTTGGTCTGAAATGGCAAAAAGAGAGAGTCCCAGAGGCACCCAGTTCGGCAGGTCGGGGAAGGGTGGCCAGGAGGGCCAATCAACCCAAGAGGGGATCATCCGAAGGTCCCGGCCAGGACCCTTCCCGGGTTTTGGCACCAAAATGAAAGAAAGTGAGCCGAAACGCCGGGTACCAATCAATCTTTATTAAAGGAAAGGAATCTGCTGGGCTATGCTCAAAATAGAGGGTAGCACCAGGCGTGGGGGTGGGAGAGCTTATATAGGCTGTAGGGAAGGCTGACATAATCAGGGAGGGGTTTGGTGCTGGAGTGGAAGATAAGGCTGGCGGATGCAATCAGGTGGAAGGTTGCACCCATGCAGAAGTAGAGGAGTTTCTATTTCTCAGAAACCACAAGGTTTCTTGTAAGGGAAAAGCTGGCAGCTGTTTTGTGCTTATTGTGTGCAAAATGGCACTGGTCACATCCAAGATCCATCAGTTAGGGCCTGAGGGAGGAGGTGGTGGGGAGTTGTTGTTTAATAGATATGGAGTTTTAATTTTGAACATAAAAAGAGTTCTGGAAATTGCTTACACAACAATGTGAGTATATTTGTACTTAAAACAGTTAAGATGGTAAATTCTATGTTATGTATATTTTACCACAATTAAAATAAAAAAAAATTTTTTTTTTGGCAGCTGGCCAGTACAAGGATCAAACCCTGGACCTTGGTGTTATCAGCACCACACTTTAACCAACTGAACAAATTGGCCAGCCCCAAAATTTTTCTTAATTTTTTTAATGGAATAGAGGAATAGATATAGGTGTTAAGTATCAACAGCTTCTAAGATCATCAAAAATTGAGAGAACCACACATTATGTACCTCCTAGAGAAGCCAAACTCCACCTTTAGTCTTACCAGAGGGACTGAACCTGAATCTGAGCCAGTCTCTGGATCCAGCTGCCAATTTTCAGAGCATGCAGAGAACAGAACAGAGTGTTGAACTGAACCTCGGGTGTGCAGCTGGCAACATCAGACCATGGGAAATGTCACAACTCCCCAATTCTTTCAGTGAAACAAATGTAATAGAAGAGATTCATGAGGAACCCATAAGTTAAAAAAGACTTAAAAGACATATCAAATTTTTCTAACAGGCAAGAATGTAGTGTCTAGGGATGCACATTTGGGTAATAAAACAATTTTAAAAGACACAGGAAGTGATTCCTTAAAAGTCAAGGTAGTGGTTACTGATGGGGCCATGGGTAGGGTGGGACACATGAAAGGGACTTATGGGATGGGGGGAGCATTTTTCTCTTTCCAGGTGTTCACCTTATAATAATCCATTAATTCATACACTAGTTTTGTGTGGTTTTCTGTATTTATGTTTTATTTTACAAAAAAAAAAAACAAAAAACTTTTGAGAGAGGAAGGGAGGAGGTGTTGGATACAAACAGAAGAGTCACACAGACCTGAGTAAATATCCAAGTTCTGCCCCTTGTGACCTTCAGCAGGTCACACTTTTTTTTTTTTTTTTTTCTTCCCTTTTAGTCTTTTTTACTGACCGGTAACGGGATCGCAACGCTTGGTGTCGTGCCCGCACCGCGCTCAGCCAGTGAGCGGGAACCGGTCTCCACATGGGATCCGAACCCTAGGCGGGAGCGCCGCTGCGCTCCCAAGCGGCGCACTCTCCAGTGCACCACCGGGCTGGCCCAGCAGGTCACACTTTCTAAACCGCAGTTTCCTCACCCAAGAAAAGTAATTATAATAGTAATTACCTCCTAGCATTGTGCTGGGAATTTAATAAGACAATGCGTGTAAATCCCCAAGCACCATGCCTGGCCCAGAGTAAGTGCTGCAAATGTTAGCTGTTTGGTCCTAGAAAGAAGTGGACCTGAGTATGAGAAACCTGAAGTGCCATTTTCAACTCCAACTCTGACTTGCCGTGTGGTCTTGTTAAAGTTGCTTCTCTCAGAGGTCAGATGCCTTCTAATTTTCCTGATAATCCCTGTCTCTTGCAAGAATGATAATGCTGAGGTTGAGTACCTACTTGCTGGGATGGGGGGTGTTTAGGAATGAGTCTGCTGGTGCTTATGTTTCCTCCAACAAAGTGCAGAGGCCATGGTTACCCAGGAAGCAGCAGGCAAGAGGAGATGTGGAATTGTCAAGACTTCCCAAGCATGCTGGCAGGTGAAAATGTGTCCCAGAAGCACAACTGAGATAGTAAATTGGTTTCTGTCGTCCTCTGCAGGGAAAACCATGCTGCTTTTATCCTTCTAGTCTTGAGCCACCTCCTGTAAACTTTGTTTGCCCTCTTGTATCAGGCTGTACCAGGCTTAAAGAACAGTCAGGTTGAAAGTAATTATAGCAACCTCAGGGAAGGCTTGCCTACCACTCAAAGATCCACTTTTTTTTTTTTTTTTGCATTTCTTCATTTTTTATAAATAGAATTGTACTGCACACACCATTTTGCTGCATTTCATGTTTTTAATATTGCTCTATGTCAATAAAAAGAAGAAATTCACTTTTTACAGTTGGGTTTCATTCAGAATCCTGCTTTCCCAGGAGCATAAAAGAGACTTTTGGTCAATCCCTGATTTCTTAACTGAAATGAGAGGGTAAAATTAAGTTAGATGGAGTGGCTGGAGTCACTGCTCCCTGAAATGTCTGGACATGGGAATATGCATTTATAAGAAAACTTAATTTAATGTATAGCAATTCAATCAATGTACTGGTATCTACTGCAAGACACTTCCATTCAATCTACCCTGAATTCCCAGGAAGATTCCTTCTTTTTTTTTTTTTTTTTTTTTTT
>NW_007732310.1:65431-67577 GCF_000696425.1 Galeopterus variegatus | reverse complement strand
GGGTGGGAGCGCCGCCACGCTTCCCAAGCGGCGCACTATCCAGTGCGCCACCGGGCCAGCCCGGAAGATTCCTTCTTAAGATCCCCTTAAATTGACAAATCCTTTAATGTTAGACCCCATCAAAGTGCTTCAAGGAGCTGCTTGGTTTCTCCTGTACTTGTTTATTTTTAATTGTGGTAAAATATCTATAACATAAAACTAACCATTTTAAGTGGACAGTTCAGTGGCATTAAGTACAACCATCACCACTATCTATCTCCAGAGCGTTTTTTGTTTTCCCCAACTGAAACTGTACGCATTGAACACCAACTCCCCATTCCTCCCTCTCCCAGCCCCTGTCTTTCTGTCTCTATGAATTTGACTACTCTAGGTACTTCATATGAGTGGAATCAGATGGTGTTTGTGTGACTGGTTTATTTCACTGAGCATAGCATCCTAAATGTTCATTCATAGTGTAGCAAGTGTCAGAATCCTTCTTTTTTAAGGCTGAATAATATTTTATTGTATTGTAGACCACATTTTGTTCATCCATTCATCTGTCCATGGATGCTTGGCTTGCTTCCACCTTTTGGTTATTGTGAATAATGCTGTTATGAACATGAGTATATCAGTTGCTCTTTGAAATTATCCACTAATCCTTTATTCCGATGATTGGGTGGTTGTTCTGATTGTGCAAGGGAGAGCCTCACTAGGTACTACCTGCAGTAGTCAGTTAACAGCTCTCTTTAACACCTGTGCCCTTGGCTCGGGGACAGGGTAAACAGCAAAGTAGCAGGAGGCAAAGGACGGGGTGGGGACGAGGGCAGCCAGGGCTGGGCCAGAACAAGGAACCAGAACGTGCTGTATATATTTACAGATGTAACTTCTGTGCATTGGGAAGGTTCTCTTGAAAACAATTTATGGAAACGACGATTATTTTTCTATTTCCTAGACTCTGTGATTGTTTTCATGAGAAGCTAAGTGGTTCCTGTGTGATTATAAATCGCAGGTGTTGTGTGGACTTGTAACTAAAATACTGAAATACAGGGCTATTTGCTGCACATCCACTGGTTCAACTTCCCCTGAGTTTACTGCATTATTCAATCTGCTTATAACCAGTGGAGGTCTTAGTGAGTTCTGGAAAAAAGGAGGAGGGAAAGTCATGGACAAAAGTAGGATTGAAGCAGATGCCCATTTAGGAAGAAGATGTCAGGCTGACAGGAAGGTACAGTGGTCCAAGTTGCTGATTGCTGACATCAGCGTGGCCAAGGCCCACTTGCATAAATGTTAAGGCAGAGCAAGCGGCCTTCTATATCCGGTGTGGTTCAAAGGCACTGGGAAACATCCACTCTCCATCCTAAGACAAACCTAATCCAGGTGCCTCACACTCCACCGTTCAGGCACATTAGGCTCTCAGAAACAGTCATCCAAACGTGTCAGAAAGGATTTTCCCTCTTCAGAGCCACTCTCTTAAAATGCACATGTTCCATAAAGAGCTCTCTGAATTTTCGAGGACTTTTAGAGTTCCTCTAGCATGGTTATTATCAGACTGCTCTGAGGAGCTTCTGGGGAGTCTGGGGCAATGATGGAGAAAGAGCCAGGTACATGGGGCTCTGGATCCCCCACCCCTTCACTCCAGCTACAGCAATCTGCTTTTATCTGTTTTGTGTAGATTTTTACATGAGCCAGTAGTTACACTACCAACAAGGGGTGGAGGGGAAATCTCTGATGTAGAGCAACTCCCTTGTTTAACAGATGAGGCCTAGAGAAGTTGAGAAAAGGGTTCAAAGTCACACAGTGAGTTTATTCAGCAAATATTTACTGAGCACCTGCTGTGGGCCAGATGCACAGTAGACAGCGATGAGAGGACAAGTCCCCCTCTGTGAAGAGCAGGCTCTTCTCTTTAGGGTGGCTCCTCTGCAGCCTTGGGGGACACATGGGGCCCTATCAGCAAGAAAGGGGTCAGTTTTCCCCCCGTCTACAATATGCTCCAGCCAGATCATTCTTATACCCCCAAAATGAGTGATGCCCTCTCTCCTGTGCGTGCAAAAGGGATCAGACATTTGTTCTCTCTGATATATTGTCCCTCCACCCTCTCGTTTCCTTCTTGCTGGAGTCCTGCAATGTGCATGCCTACCACGTGCCAAGCAGCGCTAGCCTATGACAC
>NW_007732310.1:63260-64867 GCF_000696425.1 Galeopterus variegatus | reverse complement strand
CTTGCTGGAGTCCTGCAATGTGCATGCCTACCACGTGCCAAGCAGCGCTAGCCTATGACACTACAAAGCTGATTAAGACATGGTTCTGCTCCCCAGGGTCTTCCGGCTGAACAGCAGAGAGAAAAGCTCTACATAAATGAACACAGTACAGAGTCAGCGCTCCATAAGGAGGCAACTGATAACTTATCAGCCTTGGAGTGTGGGTCAAGGAGAGAAGAGAGGCACCTAGCTAGGGAAGTTGGCATTGGAACTGGGCTTCTCTTATATTCCCAACTTTTAGGTTAAGAATTTGGATGTCGGAGTCACACAGTACTTGCCTCAAAGCCCAGCAGTCCACATACCTGTGTGAGCTTGGACAAGGGATGTAGCTCCCCACAGCCTCATCAGAAAACTATGGGTGATAACAGTAGTTCCAACTTCAGAGGGTTGCTGTGGGATTAAATGAGATAATGCATGTCCAGCTTTTAGCTTCAAAAAATGCGGCTCCTGTTCTTGGACTTTAGGAATGAGGTGAGGGTGGGAGGGAAGCATTCCAGGCACAGTGCAGAGAGGGGAGCAGGGGGCTGCCTCTGCTGGTGCTGAGAGCTGTGCACAGGGAAGAGAGCTGGGGAATGCCACAGGAAGCAGGGAGCAGAGCCAAGTGGCACAGGGGCCCCTCCAAGGCCAAACTGAGGACTTGGGCCCCCGGAACTCATTTATTACTTCTAGTAGTTTTCTTGTAGCTCCTTTAGGATTTTCTACATACAAGATCATGTCTTCTACAAATAGAGATCATTTAACTTCTCGCTTTCAAGTCTGGATGCTTCATTTCCTTTTGTTTCCTAAATGCTTGGCTGCTTTTAACTCCTTATGAGTATGTGAGAACCAGTCCTGGCTGGAGTCAGAGGGAGGGACAGCCTGCTCTCTGGAGGGCTGGCCAGATGAGGGAGGATATGCAGGCCTAGCCAGGAGAGTGCCAGGGCAGAGCTCTCCAACCCTGATGTGGCATGCACTCCCACATAGCCCCAGGTGATGAGCAGAGAGGAGAGGACAGCTAAATGCTTCTCAGGAGTGTTCAGTGACTGGAGCATATTTCTGGAGCATTCGGTAACTTTTCATTGAGCACCTCCCCAGTTCTTGGCTCTGAGGACATGGAGATGAATCAGACCTAAATTTGACACTCACAGTCTAATGAGAAAGTCTGATTGGTAATTAAGGAATTATAACCCAGCTTGACAAGCGTTATATAGAGGTTTGTACAAAGTTTGGAAAAACCCTGTCTGATAGGACTGAGGAATGCTTTAAAGGAAGTGACGTCAGAACTGCATTGTAAAGAACTAATCAAATGCCTTGTCAGGCCAAGAGGAAGGGAAAAGCCACCCCTGGCAGAGAGGACAGCCCTTGCAAAGGTGTGAAAGAGCAAGGCCTATTTAGGGAGAGGGGAGGATCAGAGATGAGGCTGCGGTAAGTTGGGGCCAGATGGAAAAGCCCTTGTGTAATGGGGTCAAAGGTATTACATACAACTAGTCACTGCCTGGCCCTCTCCCTCAGTTTCCAGAGCAGAATCTGCTTGACTCCTGCACTTTTGTTGGGCTGATTAGAGTAATGAATAAAGAAGGCACTGGGAA
>NW_007732310.1:56659-62290 GCF_000696425.1 Galeopterus variegatus | reverse complement strand
ATGAAGGGTGAGCAAATGTAAGCTAAAGTTTTTGAAGGAGAGGAAAGGGAGATTGGAGGGTGAGCAGCTGACCCTAAGTGGCACTGTGGAGTAAGAGATGGGAGTTCTTTAGGATGGTTTTGTGTCTTTGAAAGTCTTCAGTAAAGGTTTAAGTTACTTTTCCATGTTTTGCTTTGTTTTGTTTTCTGGATGTTAGACTCGAATTTCTTTTGAATGTGATACCACTGGTAAGCTGGACACAAGGCCACCCATTTTATTTGGGTTACCCTTGTATTACACGTAGAGGGGCTTCCATTATATCTTGACAACAGTGGCAAGCTGTTAAAGAGTTTTGAGTAGGGGAATCGGATTTGTGGTTTTAGAAAGATCATCTTGTTTCTGTGTGGAGGACGGATTGAAGGGCCAAGACCAGGAGCAGGAAGACCAGTTAGGAAGCTATTATGGCAGTTGAGAGGAGATACTATCAAAGTCTGAGCCAGAGCAGCAGTAGCACAAAATGGTCATTATCTCTGCTCTTCAGTAATCTGTAGTGCAGGGTTTTGAAGTAGGTCTGAGTATGAGACAGCAGCAGCTGGGAGGGAAAATCCTTTATCTGTGGGGTAATTAGGATCTTAATCATGTCCTGAGGCTCTGGATTTTCTTTGTGTAATACACACCTGGAAGGAAGCTCCTTTGAGCAGCACGGGACTTTGGTCTGCTGCCTGAGACTCACCTTTCACTTCAGTGGTGCTTGGAGAGATCTAGACAAAACCACTTTCTTTTTGTTTTCTTGACTTGCCTACACACTCCAGGAACTTCCTCTCTCTGGGANACCACTTTCTTTTTGTTTTCTTGACTTGCCTACACACTCCAGGAACTTCCTCTCTCTGGGAATATATAGAGTGTGTCCTTAGATAGCATTTGCCAGAGGAAGCACCCAGGAGTAAGACTTGCTGTCAGTCACTAGGGAAATG
This sequence comes from Galeopterus variegatus, assembly GCF_000696425.1. Classification (NCBI taxonomy): domain Eukaryota; kingdom Metazoa; phylum Chordata; class Mammalia; order Dermoptera; family Cynocephalidae; genus Galeopterus; species Galeopterus variegatus. The sequence continues at coordinate 61,337 of NW_007732310.1, read as the reverse complement.
ATTGCTGTTGGGACTGGCCAATTAACCAGCAGCACAGAAAGTTCTTGGATGAACTAGGACAGGGCCCCAGCTTTCCCTAAGGCCCATTGGAAACAGAAGTGGGAGTCTTATTCACGTTTCCATCTCCAGCAGCTTGACCTAGAATAACACCTGGTACCACATTATTGCTTAATTAATAGTTCCTGAATATGTTAATGAATTAGCATAATATGAAACCCTGAAAATGGTCATGTTAGGTCAGAACTGTGGTGAGTTAAAGGCAGAATTCATCTACTCATTCATCATTTATTGAGCTTCTCCTACCATTTAGCTTTGGGTTAGGACAGTGATTTACAATATTGGCTGTGTTGGAACCATCTGGAGAGTTTTTAAAAATCCTGATACTCAGAGCAAACCCCAGACCACTTAAATGAGAATCATGTCCAGTGGGGTGGGACCTAGGCATTAGTGTTTTTTAAAAGCTCCCCATGTGATTCTAGTGTGCAGGCAAGGTCGACAACCACTGGGCTAGGTGAATGGATTAATCCATTGATGGTTTAATGGGTGGTCATGGGCATGGTTATGATGGCTTTATAAGGAGAGCAAATGAGGAGGTTAACTCACCCTTGCTCAGCCATTCACCATGTAATAGCTTGGTTGCCATGGGCTTCTGTAGAGAGTTCCCAGCCAGAAGAAGGCCCCCACCAGATGTGTTCCCTGGACATTGGACTTCCCTGCCTCCAAAACTGTAAGAAATAAATTGTGTTTCTTTATGAATTACCCAGTTTCAAATATTCTGTTATTTTCTTCTTCTCTCTCTCTTTTTTTTTTTTTTTTTTTGCGGCTGGCCTCTACCAGGATCCAAACCCATGACCTTGGGGTTATATGCCTGTGCTCTAACCAACTGAGCTAACTGGCCAGCCCCTCAGGTGTTCTATTATAGGCAACAGTAATGGACTAATACATCTTCCTTCCTCCCTTCCTCTTTTCTTCCCTCCTTTTCCTCTTTTCTTTCTATCTTCTTTACTAAAGTCTCTCAAAGAGGCAAAACCATCCTGAGGAACTTCTCCCATCTCTCACTCCACAGTGCCACTTACAGTCAGCCGCTCGCCCTCCAATCTCCCTTTCCTCTCTCTCAAAAACTTTAGTTTACATTGGCTCCCACTTTATTCTAAATACTAGTCCTTTCTCAGATATGTGGCTTGCAAATATTTTCTTCTTGTCTTTTCATCCTTTTAGCAGGCTCTTCACAGAACAAAATTTTTCATTTTGATGTGATCCAATTCTTCATTTTTTCTTTTAATGGATTGCGCTTTTGGTGTCAAGTCTAAGACCTCTTTGCCTAGCCCTGCATCCTGAAAGTTTTCTCTGATGGGTTTGTCTAAAAGTTTTATAGTTTTGGCCTATAGTTACTAGAGGTAAGAAAGGGAGAAGGAGAGGGGGGTTAGGAAGTAATTGGGTAAGGGACACAAAGAGTAATTACAATTTGTAATGATAAACATGCTAATAATATTGATTTGATCATCACATACTGTACACAAATACTGATAGTCAACTCTGCCAACTCTGTACCCCATAAATATGTATAATCAAAAAATAAATAAATATTTGTATTAGTCTGTTTTTGTTGCTTATAACAAAATACCTGAGACTGGGTGATTTATAAAGAAAACAAAATTATTTAATCTTCTAGTTCATTTATTTTTTACTCTGTTCCCATCATCCTGCTTTTGAGCCCATCCATTGACTTTTTATTTCAGTTATTATATTTTTCCATCCTAAAATTTCCATTTGGTTTTCTTTTTATATTTTCTGTTTCTTTGCTGGGACTTTCTGTTCTTTCATTTGTTTCAAGCATGTTCACACATGCATGTTGAAGCATTTTTATGCTGATTACTTTAAAATTTTTGTCAGATAATTCTAACATCTCTGTCATCTTGGTATCTATTGATTACCCTTTTTAAGGACTACTTGAAATCTTCCCAATTTTTTGATATGATAAGTGGTCTTCAATTGAAATGTGTATATTTTAGGTATTGTGTTAGGAGACCCTGGATCATATGTTGATCTTCTGTTTTATCTGACACTGCTCCAGCTCCCCACCAGGCCTCCATGGATAATTCACTGGCTGGGGGAGTGCCTCCTTACTGTTCCCCATATGGTTTTTGAAAGTGCCTTTCTCAAGGCTTAATCTCCAGGGATACGGAACAAAAAGAAAACATTATTCATCATGTCCTGAAATGATACTTGTTTGTGTTCTGGGCCTGGTGTTGTATTTACTACATCTTGTCTAATGTTAGCACAGATGTCCATATTTTCAATTCTGTGAAATCTTTATTTAAAGTCTTTACTTTCCTCTCTTCACATTTGAAAAGAGGATGGGGTGGGGTGGAAAGCAGGTGGAGAATGTGAAGGTCACTTGAAGGTCTTGAAGGTGGGCATCACTAGGGCCTCTGAATGAAACTTGCTCTTCAGTCACTCTGGGGTCTTTTAGTACAGAGCACCAAGCCCTATAAACTCCAGAAGCCTCTGTTTCCACATCTTTAAAATGGGGGGCCGGAGAGGATTCCTTTTGTGTGAGGTCACCACCACAGTGAGGATTAAATGAGGCAAAAGTGATTGGAAACTCTTGCAGCCCAATGCAGGTGTGTAGAGAGTCCTGAAAATATGACTTTTCTTTTTCTGCATTGCTTTTCCAGGCCAGAGGGTAAGAGAGAACTGAGCTTGACTTTTAATTCTTTGTTTGTTTGCCATTTAGTAGTAATTATCCTTCATCTTCCCTTTCCTGCACCTAGCTTTAAAAATCCCAGCAGGTGTGGGGGCCGGGGCGGGGGGGTGGACAGGATGGGGGGAGCAGGCAATCAAATAAGTCCAGCCTCCTAAGCTCTTAAACCAAATTGTAAAATGAGAGAAGATCTTTGAGGTATAGGAGGAAATGGTTTGATGTAGCTAAGACATTTCCCTACCTCCACCTCTGATGACTTGCTCAGGAGAAGTTATTCATAATGTCTCACTGTGCTGTCTGCACAACAAATCGTGAGATATATTTTATCTAAGGCTTGGTACTGGCTAAAGCTGTCCTTCTGCCAAGCAACTAGTTTCCTTTCATTTAACTGACATTGAGAACCTTGTAACTGATCCTGGTTCCCAACACTGGTATAGAGAAACAGATTTGTAAAACAGAGATCTGGAACCCAAGACAGCCTCTTTCGTGAGCCACTAAATTAATTTTTTAAACAACTTTATTGAGGTATAATTTATGTACCATAAAATTCACTCAGTCTAACTGAATCATACAATTCAGTTATTGTTAGTAGATTTACAGAGTTGTACAATCATCATCAGAATCCAATTTTAGAACATTTCCATCATTCCCAAAAGATCCCTTCCCTTACTCCCGGGCTACCACTAATCTACTCTCTGTCTCTATAGACTTGCCTATTCTGGCAAATTTGCCGATTCTGGAATTAAATGAATAAATTCCATTTATTCGCATACAATGAGTTGCCTTTTGAGTCTGGCTTCTTTCACTTTTTGCCTATTCTGGCAAATTTGCCAATTCTGGAATTTATATGAATAAATTCCATTTATTCGCATACAATGAGTTGCCTTTTGAGTCTGGCTTCTTTCACTNTCCCAAAAGATCCCTTCCCTTACTCCCGGGCTACCACTAATCTACTCTCTGTCTCTATAGACTTGCCTATTCTGGCAAATTTGCCGATTCTGGAATTAAATGAATAAATTCCATTTATTCGCATACAATGAGTTGCCTTTTGAGTCTGGCTTCTTTCACTTAGCATGATGTTTTTGTATCAGTACTTTGTTCCTTTTTATTGACAAATCATATTCCACTGTATATGGGTATATCACATTTTGATTATCTGTTCACCAGTTGATGAATGTTTGGGTTGTTTCCAGTTTTTGGCTATTATGAATAATGCTATGATATTTGTTTATGAATTTTTCTGTGGACATATTTTCAGTTCTCTTGGGTATATATCTAGGTGTGAAATCGCTGAGTTATATGGTAACTATGTTTAGCCATTTGAGGAACTGCCAGACTGTCTTCCACAATGGCTGCACCATTTTGCATTTCCACCAGCAGTGTATGAGGGTTTTAATTTCTCCGCATCCTCACCAAAACTTCTTATTGTCCCACTTTTTAAAGTATAGTCCTCCTAGTGGATGTGAAGTAGTATCACTGTGGTTTTGATTTGCATTTCCCTAATGACTAATGATGTGGAGCATCTTTTCATGTGCTTATGAGTCACTCCTTTTTCTTCTTTGGTGACATGTCTATTCAAATCCTTTGCTTATTTTTATTTGTTTTTTTCTTGTAGTAAAACATATAACAAGAATTTCCACTTTAAACATTTTTTAACATACAATTGTGTGGAATTAATTACACTCACAATGCCATGTAACTTTTGCCCATTTTTAAATTGGGTTATTTGTCTTCTTATGATTGAGTTGGAAGAGTTCTTTATATATTTTGGGCATGTCAGATATAGAATATATCAGATATATGATGTACAAATTTTCTGTCCCATTCTGTAGCTTTTCATTTTCTTAGTGATGACTTTTGACTTTACTTTATTTATTCATTAATTCACTCATTCATTCATTCATTCACTCACTCACTCACTCACTCACTCATTCATTCATTCATTTTGGCAGCTGGCCAGTAAGGGCATCCAAA
>NW_007732310.1:54778-56298 GCF_000696425.1 Galeopterus variegatus | reverse complement strand
AGAAGTTTTGCTGTTACATTTAGGGTTGTCATCATTTTTGAGTTAATTTTTGTGTGTGACACGAGGAAGAGGTCTAAATTTATCCTTTTGCATGTAGATATCAGCTGTTACAGCATTTGAATTTTTTTTGCTGCCTTCTTCTATCCCTTTCTCTATTTAGGCATTCCTGGAGGTGATCAATGCTGCTCCCTGCCCCCAGCAGCAGAAAGACTGTCTTGACTGCACAACCCCAATTCCAGTTTTCCAGAACAGAAAATTGGACTGATTGGTCCATTCTGGGTGAGGTGATGACCTCTGGTCCAATCACGTGTGCCCAGGGGTCAAGGTTACATAGTATAACTGTGGCTGCCAGGGCCACCCCTGTGTGGGATGGTGGCTCTCAGAGAAGAAAGCTTGTCATGAGCTGGGCAGATACCCCAAAAGGTGTCTTCTCCTACACCATTATCTCATATTCAGCATTCTGATCCCCTNAGATACCCCAAAAGGTGTCTTCTCCTACACCATTATCTCATATTCAGCATTCTGATCCCCTTTGAACTAGCTTGAGGTTTCCAGCTGGAGCTCGCAGATCGTGTCCCCAAAATTTGTTTTGCTTGCCCTGTGCACTGTTCGAGAATACAAATGAAACAATTGAATAACTGACAACATTTAAAACCGAAAGATCTTATATAAAAATCCAGATTTTATGCTTCATTTTAAAAATAGGCAGATCTGGTTCTGCAGCAGTTTGTGGCATCCGAGTGTCAGCTGTCCTCTTCAGACAGGGAATAGACTTTCCAAGTTGCCTCAGTCCCCACCACTCCCTTTTGCTCCATATGCAATCCCTTGTTCTTATTAGCTTTTCCTCCCAACTTTGGAGACATTTGAATGACAGAAAAGCCATTGGGGCCACTGCCTTCCCATGAGAGCATCTACCTCTTACATCTTACCCAGAATCTAACTCTTAACCCAGCACTCCCCTAGATTCTAAGTCAGCCACGTTTGCAATGAGGTATTGCTATTTGCAGTCTGCTCAGTGCACCACAGCCAGTGGCATTGATAAGCTTGGGCGTTTCATGGAAATTATGCCCTGGCTAGACTTAATGAGACTATGCAGTACTTGGGGCACCCTCATGCATGGAGCGTTTTTCTCAGAATTAGAGCAAAGAAATTAGTGTTCTGACTTACTTGACTATAATAACCGTCCATAAAAATGAGGAAGTGGGCAGAGCAGTTTGGGATGTGTCTAGAAAAGAATCCCAAACTCTTTCTTTCTACTAAAGAAAACAAAAGATGTGTGCTAAGCAAATAGAAGACATTTCTTTATTATTTTTTAACTGAGGAAATCTATTTGTTTTAAATGAATGCAGTTAGTTCTTATTTTTCCTAGTACAAAACTAAGACAATCTCATTGTTAAAATCTTAGGAAGTAGCAGAGATGATAAATATCATCCACTACCCAGAGAAAAACACTGTTGACATAACATAAGAAAGATTCAACCTGGTTCCATGCCTGTTAGTTAATAGATTTGATATCATCT
>NW_007732310.1:51089-53663 GCF_000696425.1 Galeopterus variegatus | reverse complement strand
TATCATGTGCCAGCTGGTGCCAGGCATAGGAGAAATGGCAGCAAGTGAAGGGGCAGTGTCCATGCCATCAGGGAAGGGAGCATTCCCCATGTTGGTCATGGTGTCACACCTTAGACACAGAAATAGTGTACATGCTCCATGCACTAGAGTTGCTCCTGTTTGGTTGGGGGAAAATCCACTAAAGAAAGAATGATAATCCTTCAAGAAAATTCACATAAAAGGTGGATGCTAGAAATGTTGTGGGTATGCAGAGAAGGGAGCAACTAAGAGCTTTGAGGCAAAAAGGGCACTCCAGGCAGGGGAAACAGCACGGGCAAAGGCATCACGATATAAAAGAGCTTATTTACACCTTGGCCCCGGCATGCATTTCCAGACTCATTATTCCATGCTCCAACCACTTTCCAATGATTCCCTCCCAATTTCTCAAATTCAGCAGAGTACTTTGATTTTGTCTCTTACTTGGCCTTAAGTACCTCTCCCTTCCTCCTGGTGAACTTCTACTCATCCTTTAAAGCCCAGCTCATGTGTCACTTCTTCTCTGACATCCTTCCTGACATCACGCACTCCACCTTGGGAGAGTCAGTTTCTCCCTCTGCTGTCCTGCCTCCTGCTTTGATCTTATCCCAGGCATCTTATTTGTCCTGATTGTATTCTAGGGTTTCTAATTTAATTGTTTTAATGCTGTTTGCTTATCTTGTGTCTCTCTTCTCATACTAATTTATAAACTCCTTGAAGTCAGTTAGGATTTGCTTTGGTTGTGTGTGATAGAAAACCTGAGCTAACAGTGGCTTCAGTGAAATAGACATGAGGTCCAGAGGTATGGCAGCTTCATGATCAGCAGGAACCTCAACTCTGTCCATATTGCTGCTTTACCTTCCGCATTTTGTGGCTGTTCCTCATGGTCCCAAGATGGCTGCTGAAGCTTGACTCATCTTACCTATATCCCATCCAGCTGGAAGAATGAAAGGCCAAAGAAAAGTACATACCTTCCCTCTAGGACTGCTTTCTGGAAGTTGCAAACTACACTTACATTCCATTGGAATTTATTCATGTGGTCACACCCCATCACTAAGGAGCCTGGGAAATATAATCTCTTTGTTCCAGGCATCCACGTACTACTCTGCTAAAAAGCACAGTTCTGTTACCAAACATTAGAGACTATTATTAGCAGTTTCTGCCACTGTGAAAAATGAGGGGCCAAGGATGATTTCTTTGAGCCATACTCAACCAGTGTGAGATGGTGGTGCCACTCACCAAGAAATGGAAAAAAACACAACAACTGCTATTAATTGAGCAGCTCCTGTATAGCAGGCACTGTACTAGCTGGTTTAGGTGTTTTATCTAAAACCAAAATCTGCAAGTTTTACTTAGGCAAATGATTGCCCTTGAGAAAGTTGGAGTAATGTGGAATCAGATCTAGGCTACCTCTTCTTGCATGCTTCTCATGATGGGGGGCTTACTGTAACTCATTGCATTGTCAGATAACGCTATTTTTAGAAGGGTCTGCCTTACCATTTCATCCTCTCTGCCTTAGAGGTCATCAGATCTCCCTCATGGGCTTGTGGTGGGCATTTATAAACAATGTTTGGGAAGCACCAGCCTTGGCTTGGTTCCTTACTCTCTCTGCTGCCCCGGGTGGCATTCCAGGATGGGGAAGGAATGTTGACTGCCTTTGTTTATTTGCTGACACATGAACCTGATTGGGTGAGACTATTTGTATCATTCTCTTAAAAGGCCCCACCCGGGCTAATGGTTTTGGGATGGAGTCCCTGCCTTAATTTAAAAATGATGGTTTGCCTGCACACCCAAGCATCTTAGAGAAAAAGGGTCCATTTCTGCTTTTTACCAAGTCGTCATCACCTCAGGGTTTGCAGAACTTTCCCACTTCACTGTCCCAACTAATCCTCCTAACAGAGCAGGGAGAGAGGCATTACTGTTTCCCTTACCTTACAGATGAGGAATTGGAGCCCCAGACTGTTTACTCCAGCACCACACAGCCCATCACATGGCAGAGCCCAGGCAAGAATGCGGGCTTCTGCCTGCAGTCTCATCCCGTTGCTGCTTCTCTAAGGACACAGTGTTGTGTTGTAGAGGACCTGCAGTGGCCACCTTCCTTCTCAAATGCCCTTGTCCTGAGTGCATCATCTAGCTCTTGTTCTCTCTGCCCATAGCACACCCTCTTGCAGCACTATTTCTGTAGGCTTAGCATCAGCCTCAAAGAGACACCACAGATCCAGCTGGGCTCTGCTGTGTGGGGCGGGTGGGGTGAAATGAGGATTTCTGTCCTCAGATATCTCCCACACTCTTTGCCAGAGTGCCTGATGCTTCTTTGGAATTTATACAGGGAAAACCATTCATGGACCTGTTTTTGAAAATGCAGATCCGTGAGGGAGGGAAAAGTGCCTTATGTTACTTTTGCTGACTAGAGGCTGCTCAGAGATGAGGTGAGAGGCAGAAAGATCAGAGCCGGCTTCTTGGGCGTATGACCCATGCAGTCCCAGGGGACCCTGTGCTCAGAAGGGCCCTGTGCCTAGTTGGGTGCTCAGCTGTTGCCGTCTTGAAATTTTTTTTTTT
>NW_007732310.1:49577-50884 GCF_000696425.1 Galeopterus variegatus | reverse complement strand
GTTGCCGGACACAAAAAAAGACAAAAAAAAAAAAAAATTTTTTTTTCATTTTGCATGGGCCCTGCCAATTAGGTAGCTTGTCCTGAATGGGACATGAAGTAGGAGAAAAATCAGCTTTCCCAGGGCCCTCCTGCTGCACTTCTGGCCTCTCTCCCTGTGTGGCTGGCTTTTTCCAGGCTCAGTGCCCGGGTCACACTGGTCCCTAAAGCTTCTCTTCCTTCTTTGGAATTCTTGCCAACATTCCTTTATGTAGCATGGGTGCCGCAGTTGCCTTTCCAAGAATCTTTCCTCAGAGTCCTATGGCTTTTGAGGACAAAAGTGGATTTTCCTGCTCCTGAATCAGGTCACTGGGCTGAAAAGAAACTTTTCACCTGTGAATATTTATTGAATGAGTATGTTCTGGGCTGAGGTACTTCATAGCACCCTGTCTTTCATTCATTTATTCATTTGTGTAACAGACATCTATTGATGTTTTGCTTTTGCCTTTACATGAAATAACACGTCCAAGCTGCAAAGAAGAAAATATGACAAAGAATTGAGCGTATGGTAATAGGTGAAGAAGATAAACTTATGCTACATTAATTTCTCCCAACATTTTATTTTGAAAATTATTAATGAAGTAGGAAAGTTGAAAGCATTGTATAGTGAACACCATATACCCACCACCTAGATTATATATTAACATTTCATTCTTTTTGCTTTATTGTGTATTTATTCATCTTTCTAACCAACCATCTATCCAACTTTTTTGATTCATTTCAAAATAAGTTGCAGACATCAGTAGATTTCACCCCTAAACACTTAATATGCTATACTAATTTTAGTTCAGTGATTTCAGTGCAGTCATAACTTTTCTTTTTTATTTTATTTTCTTTTTTTCTTTTTTATTTTTTTTGTCCTTTTTTTTTTTTTTTTTCGTGTCCGGCAACAGATCGCAACCCTCAGTGTCGCACCCGTACCGGACCGGGACCGGCAACGGGATCGCAACCCTCGGTGCTGCGCCCGCACCTCGCTCAGCCAGTGAGCGGGAACCGGTCTGTATGTGGGATCCGAACCCTCGTCGGGAGCGCCGCCGCGCTCCCAAGCTGCGCACTGTAGCAGTGCGCCACCGGGCCGGCCCATAACTTTTCTTTTTTATTTTATTTTCTTTTTTTCTTTTTTATTTTTTTTGTCCTTTTTTTTTTTTTTTTTCGTGTCCGGCAACAGATCGCACCCCTCAGTGTCGCACCCGTACCGGACCGGGACCGGCAACGGGATCGCAACCCTCGGTGCTGCGCCCGCACCTCGCTCCGCCAGTGATCGGGAAC
>NW_007732310.1:38991-48914 GCF_000696425.1 Galeopterus variegatus | reverse complement strand
TCTTTCTAACCAACCATCTATCCAACTTTTTTGATTCATTTCAAAATAAGTTGCAGACATCAGTAGATTTCACCCCTAAACACTTAATATGCTATACTAATTTTAGTTCAGTGATTTCAGTGCAGTCATAACTTTTCTTTTTTATTTTATTTTCTTTTTTTCTTTTCTTTTTTTTTTTTTTTTTTTTCGTGTCCGGCAACAGATCGCAACCCTCAGTGTCGCACCCGTACCGGACCGGGACCGGCAACGGGATCGCAACCCTCGGTGCTGCGCCCGCACCTCGCTCAGCCAGTGAGCGGGAACCGGTCTGTATGTGGGATCCGAACCCTCGTCGGGAGCGCCGCCGCGCTCCCAAGCTGCGCACTGTAGCAGTGCGCCACCGGGCCGGCCCATAACTTTTCTTTTTTAATCAAAAGGGAAAAATAGAGATTTTTATATAAAAACAGATTTTTTGGTCAAGTATAATTTTTTATATGATAAATAGTATATGCACAATAAAAAAAAAATCAATCTTCCCTCTGTGTGCCAGGCAAATGAGAGAAGTGAGACACCTTTGGCGGAGGGGGGTGGTTAGCACTACCTTGAGAATGCCAAGCTACGGGAATGTTTTAGGGAACTACTTCCTGCTTTCCTAAAACAATAAAAAGTAAGTTTCTGAGGCAATGTTTCTTTAGCCTTCTTTCTTCCTTGTGGAGGTGGATGTGACCAAGTCCAAAGGATTTGGAGCTGATGATGAAGCTGCAAGTTATTGGCTCTTGGCTGTAGGACTGGAGAAAGATACAGGCTGCAGCTGTAGGCTTGGGGGTTGTCTTCAGGAGGAGGTGGCTGAAGTGTACAGGAATGAGTGGATGAGGTCCCTGAGGCTATAGCATAGAGTGACAGGAGCAAAGGGCAGAGCTGTGGGTAGCAAGAAGAGAAAGTGATGCTATTAAAGAAGTCAGAGGAGGCACTCTCAGAGACGTCAGAGGATGGAGAAGGACATCAAAATATACCTCAGGGGAGGCTCTAAAAAGGAGACCTGGAACAGTCTTTAGAGGTGTTCTACCCCACCTCACGTATTTAACACGTGAGAGAATGGAGGCTGAGAGATGACTCAGACAATGAGCAGCAGAGCTGGGAAAAAAATCAGCACTACTCAAATGGTGCTTGTTCAACAATGTATCTCAGAAAGTTCCTTCCACGAGGATCAAATGCCTTGGGGTCTTGATTTTTATCTTAAAAAATTATATGAATTTAACTGTCAAGAATTTATCTGGAAAAATAATTTGCTTTTGCTAAATTGTCAACAAGAGAAATGTATATTCTCTGTTAGTGTTTCTCAGTTTTCTTTAAACTCATACCACTTTTTAAAATTAAATTAATTTTTTTAATTGACACATAATTGTACACATGGTACAGGGTACAGTGTGATATTTTGATACATACATGCAATGTGCGATGGTCAAATCAGGGTAGTTAGCATATTCATCATTTCAAATCTTTATCTTTTCTTTGTGTTAGTAGCATTCAAAATCCTCTCTTCTATTTGAAAATGAATTATTGTTGACTATGGTAACCCTACAGTGCTATGGAACACTAGAACTCATTCCTCCTATCTAGCTGTAATTTTGTATCCCTTAACCAACCTCTCCCTTCTCCTTTCCCCCTCACACCACTTTTCAATGAATACAAAAATCTAACAACCTCTTCCAGAAGTTTTAATACCTACTTCCACCTCCCACTCCAATCGAGGATCACCAGTAACAGAGGAGTCAATCTGTTCTCTATAAGCCTCACTAGCAAAGGTTTTGTTATATATCGTCATAGTTCATGTAATAAAAACAAAATTTTGCCTTTCAAATATAAAAGTAAAATAATGATTTTTTTTTTTCAAAAAACATAACCCTTTCTTATTTGAGAACCGTTCTTCTAAGAAGATATGCTAGATTTATTTCCTGCTTTATGTTCCTCTGGTTCATCCCCTTGTCACCTCCCATATTAGTTAGGGATGCTATTAGCTGCTAGTAAAAACTCCCACAACAGTGACATAAACAAAAAAGACATTTAATTATTTCCCATGATAGCAAGTCTGGAGGAAGAAGATTCCAGGGTTGGTTCAGCAGCTTACAGATAAGAGGGCTCAGGGATGGCATTTTTCTGGCATTCCCCAATAGCCCCAGGATGACTACCATGGCCCCAAACGTTACTTCCTGACTTCCTGCCAGGAGGAAGGGGCGAGTGGGAAAGGATGCTTTTCCCCGTTTTACTCATTTGTTAGAGGAAGAACCTACAACCCCACCTCTTCCTTTGGATGTCCCCATATACTTCCTTGGCCACAATGTGTCTCATAGCTACTCCTAAACCAGCCACTGGCAAAGAGGAACTAGATTGTCATATTCAGCTTAGACTCAGCAGGATGCATGCCACCATTCTATAACATGTGCAAAATGAGACCTATACAAACTATTTACCTGCCTCATTTGTGCTCAGCTCCCTCACTAGAATGTAAGCTCTGTGACGGCAGAGATTTTTGTTTGTTTTATTCACTGCTGTATCCCCAATGCTTAGAAGTATGCCAGAAATTCAACAAATAGTCATCGAATGAACAAATGTAGGAAGAAGAGGATACAGCTGTTGAGTAGGTAACTAGCAGTGTCTACCACAGCATACACCTCCACTTTGACAGACATGATTCTACTCAGTGACTCTACTGATGAGCAAAACTCTGACCTTAATCCTTATATCTTTTCCCCCAGGCAGTGAGTCGTAGCTGGAGGCTGCTCTTGTGCCAATGACCCTTCCCAATTCCTCCTACGTCTTAGAAGACAAGATGTGTGAGACGAACAAGACCACCTTGGCCAGCCCCCAGCTGACACCCCTGGCGGTGGTCCTGAGCACTATCTCCTTGGTCACAGTGGGGCTCAACCTGCTGGTGCTGTATGCTGTGTGGCGGGAGCGCAAGCTGCACACTGTGGGGAACCTGTACATCATCAGCCTCTCGGTGGCAGACCTGATCGTGGGCGCTGTGGTCATGCCCATGAACATCCTCTACCTCCTCATGGCCAAGTGGTCCTTGGGCCAGCCTCTTTGCCTCTTTTGGCTTTCCATGGATTATGTGGCCAGCACAGCATCCATTTTCAGTGTCTTCATCTTGTGCATTGATCGCTACCGCTCTGTCCGGCAGCCCCTCAGGTACCTGAAGTATCGTACCAAGACCCGAGCATCAGTCACCATCTTGGGGGCCTGGTTTCTCTCCTTTCTGTGGATTATTCCCATTCTAGGCTGGCACTACTTCATACCACAGACCTCGGGGCACCGGGAGGGCAAATGCGAGACAGACTTCTACGATGTCACCTGGTTCAAGGTTATGACCGCCATCATCAACTTCTACCTTCCCACCTTTCTCATGCTCTGGTTCTATGCTAGGATCTACAAGGCTGTACGGCAACACTGTCAGCACCGGGAGCTCATGAACGGATCCCTCCCTTCCTTCTCAGAAATTAAGCGGAGGCCAGAGAATCCCAAGGCATATGCCAAGAAACCAGGGAAGGGGTCTCCCTGGGAGGTCCTGAAAAGGAAGCCAAAAGATGCTGCTGGTGGGCCTGTCCTGAAGCCACAATCCCAAGACTCCCAGGAGATGAAACCCCCGGTTTTCTTCATCCAAGAGGAGGATGAAGAAGTGGCCAAACTTCACCTCCCTGGGAGGTCCTGAAAAGGAAGCCAAAAGATGCTGCTGGTGGGCCTGTCCTGAAGCCACCATCCCAAGACTCCCAGGAGATGAAACCCCCGGTTTTCTTCATCCAAGAGGAGGATGAAGAAGTGGCCAAACTTCACTGCTTCCCACTTGATATTGTGCAGGTGCGGACTGTGGCGGAGGGGAGTAGCAGGGGCTACGAAGACGTTGACCAGAGCCAGAGCCATCTCAAGACTGATGAACAGAGTCTGCACATGCGAGGAGACAGTGAGATAGCAGAGGATCAGATGCTGGAGGATAGCCAGTCCTTCTCCCGGACAGACTCGGACAATGCCACAGAGCCAGCACCGGACAAAGGCAAAATGAGAAGCGGGTCTAACACAGGCCTGGATTACATCAAGTTCACTTGGAAGAGGCTGCGCTCACATTCGAGACAGTACATGTCTGGGTTGCACATGAACCGTGAATGGAAGGCTGCCAAACAATTGGGTTTTATCATGGCAGCCTTCATCCTTTGCTGGATTCCTTACTTCATTTTCTTCATGGTCAGTGCCTTCTGCAAGAGTTGTTGCCACGAGCGTGTGCACATGTTCACTATCTGGCTGGGCTACATCAACTCCACGCTGAACCCTCTCATCTACCCCTTGTGCAATGAGAACTTCAAGAAGACATTCAGGAAAATTCTGCACATTCGCCCCTAAGAGAGCCTCTGAGGGATGAAGCAGAGTGACACTTAGGAGGTCCGAGAGGGAAGTGGAGGAGGAAGGCCTGCGTGTTGCCAGGCACCTGGGCTTGCTGGAGTCAAAACCACAGTCTCAGGGGCTGCATAGTGTGGAAAGTTCGTAGGCACCACTGGAAGAGCAGCAGATGGTCAGCAGAGAGATTGAACTGTGAGTAGAAAACAGAATATTTGCAAGAGAAGCAGACCCGGGTGGAGCTCTACTGCCCCCCTGGAAATGTGGGAACCTTAGACTCTTGTTGTAATTCAAGCTTTCAGACTCAAACTGAAGGGACAGAGTTCCACTGGAGAATTAAATAGAACTCTTGAGCCTTCCTGGAATGGAGCTATATGATTGTGCTGAGACCTTATACATGCAGATGGATGCTGCCCCTTCCAGGGGTCACCTTGAGAGACATGACACTATTCCACTGTGGCTGCCACTTCTCAGAACACCTCTCTTCTGAGTGTCTTTTGCAGCTTTCTCTGGGACTAGTGTCTGAACCACCTTGAAAATCCTGTCTTATTATTTGTCACTCATGCATGTTTTAGAGTTGATAGGAAATTATGCAGTTTGCACATCTGTCATTCTCAACCCAAAATTCCTTTTGGCTATTAAAAATTGGTGGCCAAACGTCCCTCAAAATAAAGAGAAAAGACATATTTTTGAATGGCAGCATGTACACATTTTAAAAAGGATAGAGGAGGGAGAAAGTCATATTTTTTTGAGGGTAGTACCAGGTTTATCTCATTTAAGCGCCATGACACCCCACAATGGAAGGATGGTGTTACTAGCTCCAGTTTGCAGAGGAGCAAACTGAGGTGCAGCAGGGTGAAATGAAGTGTCCAAGGTCACACAGCTAGTTATGAGAGAAAGTTAGAATGAAAACCTTGTGGGGTTATAGCTCATTGTAACATATTTTCTCCATAAGACAAAAATGTGTCCTATTAAGTGTGCACACAAACATGTGCAGGTGGGTGAAATGAAGTGTCCAAGGTCACACAGCTAGTTATGAGAGAAAGTTAGAATGAAAACCTAGTGGGGTTATAGCTCATTGTAACATATTTTCTCCATAAGACAAAAATGTGTCCTATTAAGTGTGCACACAAACATGTGCAGGTACACACACACACACACACACACACACTATTTCCGAGAGTATTGGCAGTTCTCAAAGTAATATGTTGAGCAGAAGAACAGTTGACATGGAACACATCTGTGATGATAGAAGGTGACCCTTTGAAGGGACAGTGTGCATTTTTATCCATGAGTTCTCTTGTTTGTCAAAAAGTCATCTTGTTCTTATAAAGTTATACCTGTTAAGTAAAAACTAGCAAAAGCATGGGAACATACAATTTTACTTGGTGTTTATGTTGCAATCTGGTTGTGATTTATACTTTAAAACTCAATGCTAAACTATAATATGTGTAGCAAATGGGAGTGCCTGTACCAGCTGATATTTGTCTTGTGTTCCTCTTTGCATGATCTGTTAAAATGAGATATTTTTACCTACCTAAAATATGATGTAAAAACCACACCATTATGTGATTTATTTATTTCTACCTTTCCGAGTCTCTTGGATTGAAAAAATGTGTTGAAATGTATTGTCAAATGTTACAAAATTTAATATAGGGTTTCTCTTCAGTTTGTGGTCACATTTGTGAACGGTCTTTAGAAAATGACTCACTTTTTATAAAAAGCTTCATTTTCACTCTGCTTTGCATGCCTAGAAGTTCTTCTTACTCAAAACTGGGGGAGTTTAGGAGACTTTTATCCTGGTTTCAGAAACTGCAGCTGGTGTCTTTCCAGAAGACCTCTGCAAGACACCTGTGAGAGAGTTGGTAGCCAAGGTCCTGCAGGACTAAAGAACACTGCAAAAGACCACTCCACACAGATAAGTGGCTAAATGCCCATTATTTATGTTGACGAACAATTGAGGCAACTAGTGGAAAGACGTGGTTATGAGCTTGACTTTGGGTCAAAGAGACCTGGATTTGAGTCTGACAAGAACAAGTACTGGTTGATAAATATAAATTGTCAGAGCCTAAGGAACGAGGCCCATGCATTATTGTATGTAGTGTCTACAGTGCTTGCACAGTGTCTGGTACACAGCATCTAGGCACTCATGTATTTTTAAAATATACCGAGCATACGCCATGTGCCACGCTTTGGCTTTACTGTCATCTAGTATAACCTTTTCAACAACTTCAGGAGGGAGATCTCCTTGTTTTTACAAACAGGCAAACTGAAGCACAAAGAGGTCTGATTGTAGAATGTGCTTCCTTTGCACTTCCTTTCTTTACTTTTCAACCTACATTTCCTACTCCTGTCTGAATGATCAAATTAATCTTTGAATTTATGAAAGGCAACGGACTATGGTGCACGGATAACTCAGCCCCAGCCCATTAGGAAGGAATCAGTAGCTGCTGGCTTGCACAAAATCCAGATGAAACCAGGCTTTCTGCCCTAAATACTAAAATATAGAGATTTTGATTGCAGGTAAGAAACTTGCAGAACCTTTTCCTGGGTTTGAGGCTGATTAGCTTCAAGCTAATTCATCTAATGACCAATTTGCCAGATTTACCAATTTGCCAAACATTGGCTTCTTTGTAGCTATTTAGAAGGTTTACAACAATTTCTATTGGATGCTGTTTTTAAGAACGGTTTTCTACAATTGTTATGAAGCTATAGTAACTGATTTAATTTTTCTTCAAAGCAGTATACTGAGGAATATTCCATCAGTCTTTGCCCCAAGCTCACTGCTACTGCAGACAGGAGAGACAGGAGCAGGTTGAGAGGGGATGTAGGGACAGAGAAGAGAAATAGAGTTGAAGGAACTGAGGGGAAAATAAGGGAAATAAAAGAAATAAAAGGAGACTAGGGAGAGTGAGGGAGAGACAGCATCAGAGAGGAGGGACTAAGGGGAAGAGATGGGGGACATGAAGGGGCAGAAAAAGGACACAGGGAGAGAGATGTTCAGAAGAGGAGGATACAGAAGGGCAGAGGTGGGGAGAGACTAAGGGGCAGATAGGTGGAGACTAAGAGCAGAGAGATGGAGCCATTGGGAGTAGGGGAGACAAAGGGAGAAACAGGCATAGGATGGGAGACAGAAAAGGAGAAGCAGAGAGTAGGGGACAGAAAGACAGTAGAATGAGTGTCATTATATTATTACACTCAAGAAAATTCTGCATTCAGAAATATTCTTCATTAATGTATTCATAAGTTCAATATATTCAAAGGAAGAATAAACCATCCTTAGCTTTTGATAAGTAGAAAATTCCTTAAAATGCTTCTCTGAAGACAAAATGAAAACCAGTCAACTACAATGTCACATAAATCTTTGAAAGCTTATGAATCTATTCCATCCAATTAAAAATTGCTGTAAACCTTACAAGCTGGTAATGTTAGCAAACTGTTCATTCAGAAAATCCATGAGTCTGCGAATTGGCCATTTGATGAACTCATCATTTGGCTACTTGGCTTGCGGAAAACTGCTGGTCTCTCTTTTGAAGATGGACACTGCATGGACTCCCAGGAAGTAGATTTAAGAGTCTTATCACAGGATGAACGAGATGCTGGAGCTCTCCTGGCTGTTAGGCACTCTCAGTGCTGTAAAGAAACGATGCTGTTAAGATCTAATTCACCAATATCTGTCTTTCCACAATTTCTCAGGCTTTCAAAGCCTAGATTGGTGTGGCACATGGTTCCCATTGTGAGAAGCATGTACTCTCCTCAATTGACCTGCAAGACAAGTGATGAAGCTGGGTTGACCTAAATCACTGTGGTCTTGAATAAGTGTCACAGGGCCTTGTTGCCCTGCTGTGTCTGAGAACATTCTCAGCATTTCGCTGGCTCCTGGGTCTGCATTTTTCTTAATCCTTCATGGTCATGGTGTCCCGACAGTCTTCCTACCCCATCCTGGCAGCAGGAGCAGTTCTTTTGCTCTGAGCCTAACTTCCTGCTAACATTTGCTCTGGTCTTTACATCTGTTTTGGATGCCCATACCTCATCTGTTATTTTTTTTTTTTTTTTTGTCCTTTTTTGAGACCGGCTGCACCGCGCTCAGCCAGTGAGTGCTGTGAGCACACCGGTCATCCCTATATAGAATCCAAACCCGCGGCTGGAGCGCTGCTGCGCTCCCAGCGCTGCACTCTCCCGAGTGCGCCACGGGCTCGGCCCTCATCTGTTAATTTAACAAAAATTTTTTGAGCACTTCTTAGGCCATTAGGAGACAGTTGGTGGTCCAAGACAAACCGACATGGCTTTAATCCTGCAGAGCTACTTCAGGATTGCAAGTGACAGAAATCAACTTTGTGAATGATTATTGGGGTGTCTTAGTCTATTTTGTGTTGCTATGACAGAATACTACAGACTGGGTAATTTACAGTGAACAAAAATTTATTGGCTCGCAGTTTTAGTGGCTGGGAAGTCTGATATCAAGGTGCTGGTGTCTGGTGAGGGCCTTCTTGATGTGTGATAGAAGACACTGGCAGAAGACATTGCATGGTGGAAGTGCAAAGAGAGAGCAAGAGGGAGTGAACCCACTCCTGGAATAATGAACCCACTCCCACGATAATGGCGTTAGTCCATTCATGAGGGCTGTGCCTCATAAACACCTCTAAAGTTTCCACCTCCTGTGATACTGTCACAATGGCAATTACATTTCAATGTTTTGGAGGAGACAAACATTTAAACCATAGCATGGGATGTTTTTATGGAATCCAGTGATGATTTCCATGACTTTGCAGGGGAAGGGCTTGAGCAAGTCAGCCACAGGAACCTCAACAAGTAAGACTTTGATGAAATTCCCTCTAGAATATTGCCATTGATCTATACGAACTATTCTTACTCTTACTGTCTATGAGCATCAGTTCAAAAGTCCAAAACTCAGAGTAAAGAATTGTCCTGTGTTCACTTCTGCTCCAATCAACCCTGGGGGAGGGTGGGGAGCTGGGGGTGGCACATGTGGTGCAAACATGGCTGGAGGGTCAATAGTTCCCAGAGAAGTAGGAATCATTGTGAGCTGGGCAAAAACTCCAAAAGGTGTTTATTATAAGATTTCAAAGCCCAGCAGGGGAGACAAACATATAAAAAACTAACTTCAGCCCAGGTTCATATATGTGCTTAATAGAGTAAAGCCTAGAGGTGAGTGACCCTACTGTTTGTTTTTAAGTCC
This sequence comes from Galeopterus variegatus, assembly GCF_000696425.1. Lineage (NCBI taxonomy): Eukaryota > Metazoa > Chordata > Mammalia > Dermoptera > Cynocephalidae > Galeopterus > Galeopterus variegatus. The sequence continues at coordinate 39,346 of NW_007732310.1, read as the reverse complement.
AGTTCATTAAATTCAATACATACAATAAAATGTACCTTTTTTTTTCCTTTTTGTCTTTTTTGTGACCAGTAACGGGATCACAACCCTCGGTGTTGTGCCCATACCGCGCTCAACCAGTGAGCGGACCGGTCTCTATATGGGATCCGAACCCTTGGCAGGAGCGCCGCCGTGCTCCCAAGTGCCACACTTTACCAAGTGTGCCACCGGGCCGGCCCTAAAATGTACCTTCTAAATGTAGAGTTCAGAAAGTTTGATAAATGTGTACACACATGTCATCCCTACCTTGGTCAGGCTGTAGGTCATTTCCATCACCCCAGAAAGCTCCTCATGCACCTTCTCAGAGCCCCCTCTTTAC
>NW_007732310.1:23068-38828 GCF_000696425.1 Galeopterus variegatus | reverse complement strand
CGGACCGGTCTCTATATGGGATCCGAACCCTTGGCAGGAGCGCCGCCGCGCTCCCAAGTGCCACACTTTACCAAGTGTGCCACCGGGCCGGCCCTAAAATGTACCTTCTAAATTTAGAGTTCAGAAAGTTTGATAAATGTGTACACACATGTCATCCCTATCTTGGTCAGGCTGTAGGTCATTTCCATCACCCCAGAAAGCTCCTCATGCACCTTCTCAGAGCCCCCTCTTTACCCCAGGCAACCACTCGACTGCTGATCTGACTTCTATTACTTCTGATTAGTTTTGATGATTTTAGAACTTTATATAGGTAGAAACATACAATAGTGTGAACCTAAATAACAGAGAGATGCTCTCCAAAAGAATAATGACTTTGATCAGGAATAGAACATTGCAATGGGAATATGTGTGCCATAGTAAACTATTTGCTAATTCAGGGAGGTAAAGGAAAACAAAGGGCTTTAAAGGAAAAATGAGGAGGATTACATAATTGTTTTCAGATAATTATCCTTGGCTAGAGGATAATAACAAGGTAATAACAATAACAAGGGCAATGCCAGTTCAAGGGTGGACAGGCAGTTGCTGGGCAGATGTCACAGAAGTATTTTTTGTGTAAGGTTGTGATGGCCTCTGTGCAAGGTTGTGGCTTTGTAGAGTCCTTTGTGATAGTTCTTGCTGTCAGGCATTTGTGCATGAAAACCCTCCATGGCCTTTCCTGGCTCTATTTGTCAGGTTTTATTTATTTATTTATTTATTTTAAACACAAGTGACTCCATTTTGATTCTGAAAAGTTTCACAATATTTACTTTTTTTCCACCAATATTTTGTCTAAGATCCACCCATATTTCAACTGGGTTATGAAGACTGGGTTATGTAACTGAGAAAGAGTTACATAAGTAGAGAAAGTGTAAGGGCATTGCAGAGATAGAGATATAAAAGAGAAGAATGTGCTTAGAAAACTAGAATCAGTTTAGTGTGACCCAAGCATGCAGTCCGAGGGGCGGTGGCAGGAGACGAGACTGATACAGTCAAAACAGTTGGCAATGTTGAATTTTCCCTGGGGCCCTGTGTTTCTTGGAAAACAGTGATGGTTAGGAAATCCTTCCATTGTTTTGTGCTCTGGAAACTGTTTATTGCAAAGAAACACCCACTCCCACGTGACTTAGATTCATGGATGCCTCTCTTGTTTACCTGTGGTAAGGCCAGACACAGTCCTTCTGAATTCCCATTCTTTGCCTCACAAATGATTAGCTGAACAGCTTGTCTCCACTGACAAACCAGAAAAAATGCTGTTAACCATAGTTTGGTTAAGCTTCTTTCCTTCCCCCAGGTTCCTTAATTTTGACCCACTCTCAGCCTGACCCAACATACAACCCCTTCTGAGAATAGGCTGGGCCTCAAAGTAAAACATTCTCTGATCTGCTATCAGATCAAGTCACCCTTTAATCCCACTTTTGCATATCCAGTTTCTAGCCATCTTTACTCAACCCTTGAGAAACGAGTGGATCTTTTGGTCAGAGTAGTCTCGCTTTTGCATAGTTCCTCCCCTCCCTCTTTCACCCCTTGCCATAATCCTTTCTAGGAAAGTTACTAAGTCTGGATTTGTTTTCTTATTTGACAGAGTCAAACAGACTTCCCTTACAGTCCCGGCCCCAAAGCCCTTTAACTTTCAGGAAGCCACTTCATTTTTCCTAGCCTCTGTTCTTTCATATGTAAAATGGGGATAATAATATAACATCTACCTTGCAGGACCCTTGTGAGGATTAGAGATGTGAAACCCTGAAACCATGGTAAATAATCAGTAAATAGTAGTCATTGCTCTTGTTATTATGAGCTCATACAGCTATATCATAGTCACTTTGGGAAAGGCCCTATAGGCCAGATTAAGAAATTTATCATATTCACTGTCGCATCTTCAACACCTGCCCAGTACTTCGTACATAGTATGTACTCGGCAAATAATTTAGAATGAATAGCTTTATCCTCCCACTGACGGCAAGGAGCTACGAGAATAATGGCTGGTTTCGAAAGCGCAAGTGGGTCATTGTCGACTCTCATTGGCCTTTACCTACTAAAATTCTCACCTCCTGTCTCTCCGCACCTGTCTCCCTAATGATCCCTGTGCTACGTTTGACTCCGCCTCTCCCGGAAAATGGCAAGGATGATAATTCCTGTCATCCCCTGAAATCACAAGAAAGAACGTGGAGCACTTTTTAAAAAGCCTGATGGGCCCACACCCATTCCCGCATCTGATACAGGAGAAAGTTTCTCGATCGCTCCGGCCCCTCGCGCACCTCCTGAGGCCCCGCCCCCCCACGACTCGAGTTCCTCCCACTGAGCCCGGTGCTAGGGGCTCATTTTCCCGTGTTGGCCCAGGCTCCTGTGCGCACGCGCGCCACTCTCCCTCGGCAGGCGGGGGCGGGGCCACTCTGCGTCATCGGGGCGCGCGCTGCGGACGACGCTGTGGTTGCCGGAAGTTGAGCGGCGGTAAGTGGACCGCGGCTGGTGAGGGAGTGGTGGGGTCTTGCAGGGTCTGTTTTGGAGGCCTGGAGACAAAGGGCGAGTTCCGCGGTGAGGGCGAAGGTCATAGCGGGTTTCAGGATCCTCCTCCGTCCGCCTCTGAGTCGTCCTCCCACCTCTTGGGAGTTACCGACTCCGGCTATCGTGCTTTCTCTTCAGCCACATCCCCTCGCACTGGTTCAGTCCGGGGTCTTCTGACTAGGAAACTCCTGATAATATCCTAAGTCAGTTCCTCTTGTTCTCTGGCAGGGAGTGCCCCCGGTGTTGGAACACGGGAAATAGGACACTTGGGCTTTGCCCGGACTTGCTGTGTGACTCTGGCACGTTCCTCCCCTTTCTGAGCCTGTCTTCCCTCATCTGTAAAATGGGAATGATAATATGTCATTTGTTAAGTGAAGAGGTTAAAGTAAGTTTACTCTAAGGTCTTTGCTGAGCTAAGTTTCTCTATTCCTTGGTTTAGTCCAAGGGTTACAAACTAATGCTTAATAGGAATCAGGTAAGGTAAATGTCAGTGTAAGAAAATTTCTTTGTCAGAAAGAGTCAAACTTTTATTTTTACTGAATTGAGTTGTATAAGAACAGCACCAACATATATTATATTGAAGAAATGAAACCAAATCACCTCATTTTTGAACACTGTCACCTCTGGATCCCAGGAGTTGTATAAGAACAGCACCAACATATATTATATTGAAGAAATGAAACCAAATCACCTCATTTTTGAACACTGTCACCTCTGGATCCCAGGCTCCCTTTCCTATTTTGTATTACACCCCTGCCCACTCGTCAAACTTCTTCGGTGACAGAAAGCTCACCACTTCTCTTTGCTCCTGCTTGGTCTTCCCCCAGCTCTGGCTTAAAAAGTTATATGCTGAACTGAAAGCAGTTATCCAGTAACCTCAGCTCATTATCCCTCCTTCAGGCTCTTAGATTGCCCCGCACATCTTTGAAAGCTGCAAGAGACAGGGTGACAGCCAGAGTTTGTCTTCTGCTTCCCCCTTTTTCTTCTCAAAGCTAAGCACATTCATTTATCCATAGTAAGCTCTACAATGACAGAGAATTTTGCTTTGTTTTATTTGTTGTTATATCCCCATCATATAGAACAATGCCTGTATATAATATAATATGCTCGATAATATTTGTTAAATGAGTGAATAAAACAAATATTTGCCTGTTAATGCACCAGGCATTATTATAGGCACAAGTGATGTGGCAGTAAACTAAGAAAAAGAAGAGCCCTGTTTCATGGAGCCTACTTTTTTTTTTTTTTTTTTTTTTAAAAATGACCAGTAAGGGGATCTCAACCCTTGGCTTGGTGTTGTCAACACCACGCTCAGCTAGTGAGCCAACCGGCCATCCCTATATAGGATCCGAACCCGTGGCCTTGGTGTTATCAGCGCCGCACTCTCCCGAGTGAGCCACGGGCAGGCCCGTGGAGCCTACTTTTTGATCGTGGTGGTGGTGATTGTCAATCAATATGATACTTTTAAGGGTTGATACGTGTTTCAGATCCCGATAGGTGCTACAAAAAGAAACAGCCATGAATAGAGAGTAACTGGGGGAAAGCAGAGGAAGCTATTTTAAAAGCTGGCTGATCAGGGATGACTTTTGTGAGGAATTGATGTTTGAGCTAACACTGGAATGAAGAAAAAGCCAGTCTTGTGAAGGCTCATCTTGCCTCACTTCCTCCATCCTCCAACTCTGTGCTCGAGTCTCATAGCCCTTTGCTCCTGCTGCTTCTGCTACCTAGAACACTTCTCCTTCCCCTTCCATTTTTCTTGGCCAACTCCTCCCTGCCCTTATGTAACATGATTTTGAAACCCTTTAAGGAACTGAGTACTGGGCTCTGTTATTCAACCACACAGTCCCTTTTCTGTTATTATGGAGAAAAAACATAAATACAAGAGTACTTCAAAAAATTCACGGAAGGATTCGTATTATCTTTTAATCTAATTTTTCCGCAAACTTTTTGAAGTACGCTTGTATTTATTGAGCATCTGCTTTGTTCCTGGCACTGCACCACAAGTGCTCAAGTGCACTCACCAGAGTAAGATACGCATCCCTATCCTCAAGGAGTTTACTTTTTCTTTTAAGTCAAGGAGATAGACAACAACAGTGTGGCATGAAGCTATTGCAGAGGTTTGGTAGAAGAGGATTTACAGTTCTTGTAAGTCAGGTTGATGCATCCGAGAAGGCTTGTGTGAGGAGGTGATGCTTTATCCAAGCCCTAAAAGATGAGCATGATTAGCCAGGTGAAGAGGGGTGGGGGGTGGCCTGAGCAAAGGGCTGTAGGTGAGAATGCATAACCTGCACATGGTTCACCAGAGTTGCAGTGCAGAGTTGTAGGACGAGAGGTGACTGGAGAGGTAAGCAGGAACCACATCACGAAGGGCCTTGTGGGCATGTTAAAAGCACAGACTTTGGAATCTAAGACACCTGTGTACCAGTACTAGCTTTGCCACTGAACTAGTTTTGTAACCTTGGGCAAGTCACTTCCTTTCTAAGCTCAGTTTCCTCATCTATAAAAAGCGGAATTATAAATTGAATGAGGTGATATGTTACTCAATTGGCACTGGTAGGTGATAAGCACCCAATAAATAGTAGCAGTTAATACTGCCAGACTAAGAAATTTGGTTTTTATTTTTAAAGCATTGGGGTGGAGAGCAGGGCACTAAAGAATTTTGAACAGGGGTCTGACATGTTCTGGTCTGTTTAAATTACCCGGGCAGCAATGTGATGATTACACTGGACAGGGCAGGACCAGCAGGGAACCAGTCAGGCACTGTTACGATGATCCGGTGACAGAGGATGAGGGCCTGGATGAAGGCATTGGCTGTAGAGATGAACAGGTGTGGGTGGATTTGAGAGATAAAGGAGGTGGCATTTGTTGGACTTGGTAACTGATTGTTGCTGGAGAGAGGAGGGAGGCAAGAACCAGGATATTGGGGGGAAAATAAATCTGCTGTATGAAAACAAAGTTCTTTGATTAGTGGTTTCTGATTGGTTATCACTGATCTCCTCTCAGATTTTATCTGGAAGTCAGTTGGCTTCTGTCCTCCACTTTTATCCAAAGAAGTGAAGTTCACTAATACCTTCCTCTTCTTCTCTTTTTATCTCCTGATCTCCCACCTTTCTCCAATGTAATGAAGGCCTGATTGTATAATTAAGAGAGGATAAATAGGTGCTGCTTCGTGAATGGGTAGATAATATGCATTTCCATGGTCTTGGAAGTCTGGGTAACCACCTATTCACTGATCTCAGACCAGCTCCAGAATGATCTCCCTTGGGATTTCCTCACAACTTTTTCCTGGCAGTTACCTTCCTTTGAACTTGTTCCTTTTTGTCAGTCTTTCTTCGAGTGTGTGTTGTAGAGGGCAAGTTCTCTTTCCTTGAGGAGTCTAACCATGCAGGGCAGGACTGCACTTTTCCTGGGGTAACCTAAGACCCTGCTGGCAACATTGTAGACACAGCAAGTTCTTGACACTATAACACTGTTGTGTCACCAAACAGATCAGCCGGGCCTCAGTGATGCTCATGTGTCCTCAGGCAGCTCTCTGGTCCATTCCTCTTTATGTCCCCACATTTCCATTCCTCTCTTCAGCGGTCCTATCTTATCTTTTGCTTTGTTAAGTTGCAGCCATCCATTAAGGCTCCTCAACTTCCTCCTCTGTCTTTTACAAACTGATTTCCAGCGGACCCAATCATTTTTATTCTAATTTTGTGAAAGAAAAAATTGTGTTTGTTTTAAGGCTAATTTCTCCTTGTATGTGTGAGATCCCATCACCTTTGCCTCATGGACCTGGTTCCATCATTTGTTCACTTTCTTTCCTGTTTCATCCACCCTTCCCATTTGAATATCCTCAACTTACTCTTATTTTGGAAAAAATGAAATACTCTGCCAGTAACATCTGCTGCACCCCATCATGCCTGCTCTTCCCAGCCACATTTCTTTGAGAGTTGTCTGGAGGTTCTGTCTCTACTTCAAGTCATCGTTCACTGAAGTCCTGCTTCTGTCCCACCACTCCACCAAAACTGTCTCCCCAAAGCCATGAGACCTCCACGTTGCCAGAACTTCTGGGCATTTTTCCTTTCTTATTTTTTGACTTCTTGGCACATCTGACATTGCTGACATTGCCTTCACTTACAACAACTGGCCATTTCTCCCTCAATTTCCATTGTGGGTCTTTTTCCTCTTTTCATTCTATAAGTACCTGTTTTCTCCAAGGCTCTGCCCTCTACTCTTTGTTCATGTCACCCCTGGCTTCAGTACTCATTTATGTGCCCATGACCCCTGCTCTATATCTTGGACCTGGTCTCTCCTGAGTGCCACCCTCAAACTCAGTGAGTCCAATACTAAGCTCATCATCTTCCCTCCAAACCTGCCATTCTTTCTCTATTCTTTAATCTTGCCCATTTCCTTCTGTATTAGTCCATTTCTGTTGCTTATAACAAAATACTGGAACTGGGTAATTTATAAGAAAAAGAAATTTATTGCTTGCAGTTTCGGAGGCTGGAAACTCCAGAGTCCAAGAAACACATCTGGTGAGGGTCTTGGTCGTGGCACAGTGACCCAAGGGTCTCACATGGCAGAAAATGGCAGAGCAGGGAGAGACTAACCTCTCATGTGCTCTTCTTTTAAAGCCCTCAGAACCATGGCCATGACCACCATTTTTAATCCATTCACTAAGGCATGGTCCTCGAATCTAATCAGCTGTTCAAGGCCCCACCTTTCAATTACCATAATAGGATTTCCCAACCTCAACAGTCACAGTGGGAATTAAGCTTTTAATATGTAAACTTTGGGGACAGTATTCAATCAATCCACAGCACACTCCTTCCATTTAGTCATCTGAAACAGTACCCTGGGGAGTCATCTTGGACTCTTCCTCTTGTACCATTCCTCCTTCTGTCCCTCTCAGCACAGGCAGTCATCAGAGTTCTATAGATTCTACTTACTTGACCTTCCCTGACATGTGTTCTCCTCCATTTCCTCCCCACTGCCTCAGTTCAGGCCCTCTTCCCATCCTGACTGTTTTCCTGCACAGCCTCCAGCTGGTTGCTCTGCCTCAGCATTCTGGCCCTCACTGGTGTTTGAGTACACTTTCTAAAATACAGATCTTTGCTAAAATACAAATACATGGCTTTTCATATAAGATACTTCATGATTTGGTTTTTGCCTACTTTTATGATACGTAATCTAGCTATTTTGTCACATGTACCTTTCCCTCCTGCCATAGGAACTCATTTGTATTTTCTTAGACATACCATGCTGTTCATTTGTTCATAGATTCAGTCATCAGCAAGTTTTTGTTGGGCACCTATGAGGTTCTAGGAATGAGTCAAATGTTGGAAAAACAATGATGAATGAGGGAAAATTAAAAACTGACATCGTCTCTTTCTCTTAGAACTTTTATTCTGTTAGGGAAGACTGACATTCAAAAATGTATGTAAATGTGCTATGAAGTTGAGGTTCATGGTGCTGAGGGAGAATTAACCTAATCAGGGGGTGAGGGAGTAAGGGAAGGCTTCCCTCAGAAGTGATGATTGAGCTCAGGCCATGGGATGTTTCTGGAATTGAAGATGTGAAGCTGAGCCAGCTTCCTCCTTTTGCCTGGAGTGTCCCCATTCCCCACCCATAGTCTTCCTCATCCAGTGGTACTCACTTGGGGCTGGTGCTGCCACCCACCTCTTCCAGCCATCTAGGGGGTATTTGGAAGTGTGTGGAGCTGTTTTATTTTGTTTTGTTTTGTGACATTGACCAAAGGGCATTACTGCATTTATTGAGAGGGAACCAGGGATGCTAAACATTCTGTGATGTGCAAGGAAAACTCTTAAATGAAAGAGAATTATCCCACCCAACATGCCAGTAGGACCCTTGTTGAGAATCTACTGCCAGTTCTTCTTACAACCCTTGACTCAAGGGTTCCTATGGGAAGCATTCTAATTTAGATGTCCCTCCTCCCATACCACTCTGTACAAACACTTACCATACTGTACTGTACTTGTTTTACACCCAAATTGCTATGTTATCATTTCTGGTCCATCTTGCCTTCAAAATTGTTAGGTCTTTAAAGGTAGGGACCATAGCTTTTTCACCTTGAACAAAAAATGTAGCACATTTTTTGAAATGCAGCACAGGGACTAGTATATAATATAAATGTTTATTGAAAGAATAACCTAATGGAAACCCCAATGTCTTTGACACATTTTGATGATGTTAGCTCTGCTTTTTGAGTTCCTCCTTTGTGCCAGATACATGTATTTTCTAATTGAATCCTCACAATAATTCTGCAGGGAAGATGGTATCCTCATCTTACAGATGAGGAAACAGACTCAGAGAAGTTAAATGACTTGTCCAAGGTTGTGTGGCTATAAAGTAACAGAGGTGGATTTGAACTCAGGTCTCTCTGACTCATGAACCTATGCCCTTCCCAGTCTATCATACTGCCTCCAGAGTACCAGACTGCATTGCTGTCCAGTTGTTTTCTTGAACTTAGATTTAAGGCCCTATATTTACCTCTATGAAATTTTTAATCTTCTTAAAATAGGCCTGCCATTTGAGGTGGTCAGAATCTTTTTTTATTCTGAATTTGAGCCATCGGTTGTATGTCCTGTTTCTTCCTGCTTCATGTCCAATGTGGAAGTGATAAGAAAATCTTTTATATCTTTATGCGAGTCACTGGTAAAATGTGGTAATAAGAATGCCTTATTGAAATATTTATGTGTCTTTTCCCCCTGCTATTAGCCCCTAGCACAGGGTTCAGCACACATGAAATACTTAGTAAATGTTGATGAATATTCATTTATGTGGATAGATAAAATAAAAATTAATTGGATAGAACCAAAGAATGATCCAAAGTTCTACCATGATTAGCTCCTTTCTTATTAACCCCAATTCATTCTGTAACTAACATCCTTGGAATAAGATTATTTTACCAGTTCCCAATCCCTCTACTTATGTCAGTGTCCAATTCCTATATCTTCATATTGTCTATGAGGATTTCTGGAGCAGCCTTGTGACAGACATTTCAGAGGTTCATATATTCTGTGTCTATGATTCTTCCCTGATCAAGGTAGAAATGTAGTTATTCTGTCATGACTTTTTCTTGAACCATATTCGACTCTTATGTTTACTCAGGGCTGCTGCATACAGTTGTGCACTGCAGAAGAGGCCACATCAAAAGGATTTCCATTTGTATCATAGATACCATGGGTGTCATTTTTGTAATGACAATGGCAGACAAGGGTAGAATGTCTTGAGCTAACCTCATCAGTATATTATAACAGTTCTCTAAAGGAAGTAAAATGTCTTGGGGAAGGGGTGCTATTTTCTGATTGTACAAAGGTGCTATGTGGAATAGAGTGGCCCACTAGGAGAAAAATCTCTGTCTAGTAGTCTGTAGAATTTATTCTTATTCTCATCTTTGAAAATCAAATGTTTTGAAAATCTGAAATCAGGTTTTTGCTTGGCCCAATCTTTCAGTATCTCTCCCATTTCTTAGGATCCTTTAAAGACAACCAAAAATGAAAACCACAGAGATGCTCCTATTCAGAAGCAAGCCTTCATAACCCAGCCAGCTTTGAGGAAACTATCACAGATTTTAGTTGTTGGTTGACATAAGGGCTCCATAGTGACTCAGGTGAGTCACTGGTAGGTATCCCTCATGTACAGAATGGACCAAGGTGACACCGTTGATTAGTGGAGATCACAAAAAGGACTCCAGAATAGGCATCCTGCTCTCCATCTTCCTCTTTCCCATAGTTTTTCAGCTTTCACTATCCCTCCCTTGTAGGATTGCTACTCCCATAATGCTGGTATCCAGTGTGTTCATTCTCAAAAACTGAAGCTGAAGGAGACCAGATTGTATGTGAAGATTAAAGATACTATAGCAGAAAGAAAACAAAAATGAAAGGAACACAACTCCTGGAAGTAATCAATGAGGATGATGTTTAGAGTTTGAGGACTGCAGATGTGACTGCTGGTTCCCTGATTGACCTGCTAAAGAAGTAAATGATGTTGATTCTGTAGGGGAGAGGTGGCTCAGGTGAGGAAGACATCTTGCTCATGATAGCAATTATCCTAACTGCTAATGTGGTCAGCTGTTACCACAGACGTTACCTGATGGCACAGTAATAAAAAAAGCCATTTTGGGTGATTTGGTGTCTTGTGGAGACATTAGTTGGTTTAGCGGCATCTTGACTCTAATGCAATTTTTAAAAGGACGTGAGGCTTCTGTACCCAGCTGGGTCCCCTGGAGGAGTCTGAGTTTTCATCTTCCAGTAAAGCCTCCTCTTCTAAGTTTAGAACTTTTTTCCCCTCCTTTTGGAAAAGATGGTTTTTAAAACCTCCCTCTTTAGTAGCCTTGCAAATTGTTTCTGAAACTCATGAAGTTGCAGAAGCATTCTTAGTCTACAAAATGTGCATTGGCTCCATATGCCAAAGTGGCCCTCTCCCTACTCCTGGTGCTCTCCACCTTGTTTTTACACATCAGCAGCTAAGAACATATTCTGTTTGTCAGCAGGACTTTGTCATGTGGTTTGGTGCTTATTTTAATGACTGCCAGAGCTCGTAGCCCCACAGCTGAGAAAATGAAAATAGAAGCCTGCTCTATCAGCTCGTTTGGCCCAGAGAAGGTGTTTTAGGGCCAAATTGTGGTTATTGTCACTTCCGCTAAGTGAATGGACCCATGTGGTCTCAGAGAAATTGAACACAGAGTGCTCCTCACCCCTTAGAACTTGTTCCTTGGACTTCTCCTTGACCTATAACAGGAGACCAACCATTTCATTTTAATTAAGCCTGTGCTGCGATTGCAGTGCTCCTTTGAGGGAGGTATGTTTCAGGCAGAGGAAATTTTCACAGTGAGCATGGGGAAGGGGAACCACATTAGTCAAGCACTGTTGGTTAATATAGGGAGTGACAAGAAAAACTAACAGCAGCCACCATTTATTGACTACTTACTGTATGCCAGACACTGTAGCAAATATATCACACAAATTTTCTTTTAGCCAACAACATTCTGGGTTAGGTATAACTACCCTTATTTTACACATGAGGAAATCAAGGTGCAGGGGAATGAAATAATCTGCCCAAGACTTCTAAGCTAGTAAGAGGTGTAGCCAGAATCCAAATGTAGATTTATCTTACCGAAGGCCAGATTCCTAACTGTGTATCACATTACCTCTGATTTTAGCATCCTTTCTCTGAACCATTAAAAACTCCCCTGCTCTCCCAAAGCAACCACATAAAACCCTAGAACACACACGGAAAAATTATAGTGGGAGAATTTTTAGTATTGTTAGGCTGGCCTGTTTCTCTGTTCCCCCTCTAAGGGTCTAGTTTCCCTAAGGACATGTTTTTTGGGGTTTTTTTTCCTGCATGGTGGTTGTTTATTTTCTGTTAGTTTTACTTCATTTCTAAAAATTCCTATACTGGCTTGATATTTGCTGTGTCCAATCCTATTAGACCCCTGTGGAGGAAGAATGGTCAGGCAGTCTCACTCCAGGAAGCACCTCTGCTTCAATTAATTTTATAAGCTCTAAGCCAAAATACTTCCATCTTTATCATCTGTAATAACAAAATGCCAGAAAACTTTATGGAAACAATATTTCATGTAGGCTCCTTATTTACAGCAATGAATTTGTTTTCACCAAAGCTGGATTTAAGTAGGTCATCTATTAACTGTTGAATGAGTGCATGAAGTTTCTTTGTAGGATTGGTATAGCTTGAACATAGGGGGTTTTGTTCTATTTTTTTATTCAGGTATAACATACATAGTGAGTGCACTGATCATAAATATATATAGCTCATGGCTTTTTACATATGCATATGCCTTGTACCCACCACCCAGCTCAAAATACAGAATATTTCCAGCTCCTGAGAAGGCTTCTTCCTGCCCCTGCTTAGTCAGCACTTCCTCCCCTGTAATTACTATTCTAACTTCTATCATGTTGTTTGGTTTTGCCTGTTGAACATAGCATAAAGCTATGTGAGTCTGGGCACTAGAGTTGTTCTTCTTAATACTTTATTTTGGAACTGTTTCAAACTTACAGAAATGAAGAATAAGACAAAGACCATCCATTTACCTTTCCCCAGAGACACCACGCAGATTTTGTCCCTGTAATATCCTTTATAGCAGAGCATCATCCCAGGATATTGCCCCCAGTTGTCATGTCTCTCTAGTCTCTTTCAGTCTGTAACAGCTCCTTAGTCTTCCCTGGACTTTTAAGACCTTGACACTTTTGAAGATTATAAACCAGTCCCAGTGATTTTTGTAGAATGTTTTTCAGTTTGGGTCTGTCTGATGTTTCCTCCTGATGAGACCTACCCGGGTTATGTATTCATCAAATTACCACAGATGCTGTATTCTTTTCATTGTATTCTATCAGAGAGCATACAAGGTCTATTTGTCCCATTACTGCTGGTGTTATCTGTAACCCCTTCATTATGATGGTGTCTTATTGACCAGGTTTTCTCACTGGAGAGTCACATTTTTCCTCCTTTGTAATTGATAAATTTTTGTAGAGAGATACTTTAAGACTGTTGAAGGTAGGCTCTTTAACTTACATAACCACAGGAACACAGGAATAAGAAAAGATTTATTCTTTACTACTTTTGTATATGGTTGAATAAATTTTCATTTACACTGATTTGTGCATGCATATTTCCTGTCCTCTAAGATCTTAGTTCTAAAAAAGCAATAATAGGTTTAGAGAACTTCTAAGTTATATTGGCACATGTCTGTATGTTCTTCATGATTTCTTACTTTAATCTCCATATTCCATGGTAATAGGCTTCTGGAGTTTGTCCTTCCAATCACCGAAGCTTGGGTTATTTTTTTCTCTTGTTTCTCTTGCGAAAGATACCCATAAAGGGCTTCTAGGATTCATCTTAGTAACATTTGAGAGCAACTCTGCAAAGGACTAAGGATACTGAGAGGAATATGAGGTGTAATTTGTGGAGTTTACAGTCAAGTTGATAGAGGCAGAAAGGTAAGCAAAGAGTTGAAAAATTACCAATTGTAAGGTGGCTTTTCAAAATGCTAGGCAGTCACGTGAGTAGGGAGAGAAGGGGAAATGCTTTTCAGACAGAGGGAGCTGTAAGTTAGGGGTGCAGAGTCATGAGAATGGGTGTTAGCAGCACAAAGTACATAGCTTGCTGTTTCTTGAGTAACAGGTCAGAGGTGAGGAGTGGCAGGGCCATTGGACGGGATTAGAAAAGATGGAAGGCAGCAGCAGAGGGGAGAAAGTTTGAAGGAGACCATCAGAGATGTGGTGATATGCCTGTTGAGGATGTGGAAACCTGTTGATGTAGTCTTTCCGGCATGTTATGAGCCTCAGTAAATATCAAATGAGCTTCATCTTGGCTTAATGCTGGTGACATATGTGTGAGAGTGTTCTGTATAGACTATATTTACCAGTTTATAAAGAAGTATTTACAGCATTACAGAGCACATATGATAGGCCAACAGATGTGGTCTTAGAACCTGGCCTTACAATCTACTTCACCCTCAGGTGCTCTTGCTGATCTCTATGGCTCTTTAAAAAGATTCTCCCAAAAATGTCAGTCTCCCCCAAAACAAAATACATTATTAGCACCTTCAAAGAATCAAAAAAATAACGGGTTTGGAAGGTCATCGAGTCCAGGGGTTGGTTGCCTATGGGTCAGATCCTGCCTGAAGCCTTTTTTTGTGCAGTCTCTGAGCTAAGAATGGTTTTTACATTTTTCAAGGGTTGTAAAAAAAAAACAATAATAATGATAATATGTGACAGAAACTGTTTTGGGCCAGCAGTGTCTCTGGTATTTACTGTTCTGACCCTCTTCAGGAATAACTTGCCAACTCCTGGTCTTGTCTGACTGCCTGATATAGTAATCCTTTATGCAGTATTACTGGGCAAATAATCATCTAATATATACTTGAACACTTCCACTAATGGAAAATTTATTTTCTCTCTGATCAGTCTATTTCCTGTTTGGCCACTTCAAGCTGATGGTAATTTTTAAACTGTGCTGAAATTTGTCTTACTGTATAGCATCCGTCCATTGGCCTTTGTGGGACAAGAGAGCTATTATTTCATTTCAACATTCACTAAGCTCCTAATAGGTTCTAGGCACTGTGCTAAGTGCTGAAGAAAGATGAACAAGACATGGTTCTCGTATCAGGATCTCCCAGGTGTTATTTCTTGGGACCAAGGCAGTTGAGCAGGTAGTCTTATGTCTCTATCATTCCCCATCTTTTTGCCATTGGGTTAGAATTTTTTTCTTTAATAATTATACTTTATTTCTGTATTGTTATTCCATATACACAGTACAAAATTAGAAAGGCAAAAAGGTCATCCAGTGAGAATAAATCTCTCCACTGTCTTGTCTTCTGCCCCACTAGCTTCTTTCTTGGGAGGTACCCACTAATCACATGTTCCTCTGGGGCTCTGACTTTAAAGAACAGTAATACCAACAAAAGGATTAGGTCCATTTAGACAGAAACTTTTGATAAGAACTCATTCAATGACATTTTCTGAACCCCCACTCATGTAAGTTACTGAGTGTGACTCAGTTTTATTTTCATAATAAAAAATTTGCACCAAGTTTGGGTGTTTTGTGTTGCTTAACCACCCACACTACTATTCAGTGTAAGCTTGACTAAACTTTTTGGCTACTGCTGGGGTTTTGTTCATTGCTGCATTGAATCCTCATTAAAGCCTATCCTCTTTAATTGGAAGTAACACAATCCCTTTTTGTGTAACTTCTGGATTTCACATCCTGAATATGAAAGAAATAGTTTGAAATAAAATTGAACCACATTTATATTGATGCCTGTGTCAGTTTCTTCCCTTGATTATGTCTGAGTATAATGTTGAAGTGTGATAGAAATAATCTTGTAGCTTTCTAAGCTAAGCAGAAGCTGAAGTCTCACCTGCATTGTCCAGGGTTATTATACAGGCAAGCCTTACTTTTCAGGAAGCGGGTAATGTTCGGACCTAGATTAGTTACTCATAAATAAATCTGTCCTGAGGACTCATTTCTCTCCAAATTTCCTTCTGATCATTACTTCTTAAATCTTCCCTTCCAGCTTGTGGATTTTAGTGATGTGACATCTATATATAGGTTCCTAAGTGATACATTTATACTAGAGTAATCTCTTTAGATGTTTCCAGTGCATTCCTTATCACATGTTGCTGCTATTTCTTTTTTTTTTTTTTTGTCTTTTTGTCTTTTTTCCGTGTCCGGCAACGGATCGCAACCC